>NW_026128407.1:65304-109488 GCF_022985175.1 Labeo rohita
TGCTGATTGGATTAGAGTCGCTGAAAATCTAGGCAAATTCCTGTAACTACTGTACATCAACAACCTCAATGTACTGTAAGGAAATGTTTTAAATCAAGCCATTCTCATCTTCTTGGCTGTATGACATCACACAGACCAAGGCAACTATAGAACCACAGCGAGACACGCCGTATAAACAGACTGTAAAGAGACGCGGCTCACAGAATCTCTTAAGTTCAATGATAATCAGTCACAGAGCGAAACTACTGATACACACTGTAGAAACACTGTTTACAGACGCCAGTCTATATTCATACATATCTGTATAGAGTCAGTCTCGGTCTGAAAGCATCATCTCAAAGATGAAGAGATCTGCAGATCTGACTGAGCCTGCAGGGGGCAGCAGTGGCAAAGATCAGGCTGACATGAATGTTTCTCCTGAAACCACTGAGAGAAACAAGACAGGTGAAAGAGCATTTCAAACACATTACACTGAGATCCAAAAACAAATCCTGTCTGCAGGTTTTCTTATATCAGCATTTTTGCATGTCATTTTGATTTAAAGGGTAGTGTTTACATCATGATTCATTAATTCACCAAATGTCACCGATATCAAACAGCACAATATTAAGTTACCTATCTCTGAGTTGTTTCTCTGAATATCATTTCTCTCCCCTTGATCAGAAGTTACTTTTACAGTGACAAAAACTGTCATCATATTATTAAACTGTAAGCTCATGTTTATGCCATGTTTTAGTACATCTACATTTTTAACATCTCCAATAACATATAGGGTGAGCAGGGCACAAACTACCGCAGGGTTAATTGTAACACAGATCTACAGTTACACAGGGTCAATCTATTTTGCCAGTTTGTGCATTTGTTATTGTTATCTCAATGTCAGAAGACGGTCTTCTCTGAATTTGTGGAAAGATTTGTTGAGGAGATTGTGGACAAAGAGTGTTTTGGAGACATGAAAGTAAAGCTTTCTATGATTTTTGAGTTTGGTGTGAAAGTCACCAAGGGCTGATATGGGGAGGAAAATGATGTTTGTAAATGAACCTCCAATAATTAAAATCCAGCAGCTTAATAGGTTATTTACAATTAAGTCTTAAAAATAATCACATTTCAGCACAGATTATACACTTGCATTTTTAATAAAGATAACATGGGAAAATGTAAATCATATATCATTAACATTTAGAAGAAATTAGTTTAACTATTTTACATTAGTTTAACTGTTTTCCATTCAGACAGTCAAAATGATCTGTTTTCAATCCACTGCCAATTACTATAATCCATTTTAAACAAATAAAGCTGAAACTGAAATTTTGATTTATTGGCTTTATGTTCTGGGTAGAAACTGAGATGGAATAAGATAAGATAAATACAATGACATGAGAATTAAGTTTCAGTTAATAAATTAAATAGTTAAATCTCTCTGCAACCACAAATTTAATTCTGATTTATAAATTATTAACGAGTTTGAAATATTCAGAAGTTCTTTCCAAACCTGTAATTGGTAGACCATTTAAAATACTGGATTCTGTCCTTGATTGAGAATATCACAAATGCACTTCACAGTTACATTCAGATATAAGACTAGATACAAATCTTAACTGTATTAAATTTTTTGGGCTTTTGATAGCTCTGTGATTCATCCTTTCGACTGATGTTGTACTGTATTTACTATTATTTATTTATTTATTTATTTTTAATGTAAAATGATATGATTTACTTTTATTTTGGTGTGGTCATGTGACGTCATACAGCTGCGCTCTTGCGTCTGTGATTCGGCTGAAGAAAGGTGTGTGCTTTTAATCATGTAAAGTGTTTAAATCAACAAAACCTGTTTAGAGAAGTGTATATAAAACTGCAAAATGAATTATCAACCAATGTAACAGTGTAATGCAGAAAAGGTGCTTCTCATGCAGTGAATGAGCTTACCTTATACACTAATTTACTGTTAAGTGGCGATGAGAAATGGATCTTTTCGAAACTCCGAGTCAACTGAATCAATTGAATCGCAAAATGATTCACCGTTTTTGCTCGAATTACTGAATGCTGACTACCTGATGCTCAAAACAGTGTGTAAATGCAACGACAAAAACAAACACAAACGTGAGTAACTATTACAAAACATCTATAAATGTTTTTATGAAAGTGGAATCTATTGGTTTGTATTTTACATTTCATTAATACTAAATATAAATCTTAATACAAATGTGAATCATTGTGGAATTTGTGTCTGTCTATTTGAATGCTATTGTTGGTTGTTTATTTGTCTTGTGAAGTCCATTATCTATCACTCTGACTCCCTAACCAGTTTGCTGACTAATGAATTAGTGATAGCTAAGACACAGATTTAATTTGCATTAATTTTTCTTTATCTTTCTTTATCTTAATGTTAAATGGCACAAAGTTTCCAAACACACACAACTGATGGATCATCTCTTGCATTAGCTGAGATCCTCTTTACACACTATTATAAAGATGCTGTTTATTAAAGAGGAGAGTGAAGACATGAAGATTGAAGAAACATTCAGAGTCAAACATAAATATACTGAGGAACAAACAGGTTGGTTTTCATTCCCAAACCTGAACTCACTCATTTGATCCTTATTAAAATGCCCAGCTTTACAGAAATTGTGATATAAAAATGTTACTGCAGTAGCTGAAACAAAACCATTAATTTATGTAACATTAAACCCAATATCTACTTCTAAATAAAAACCAATGAAAACAGTATCCATTTAACTATATTTTTATTTTGTTTTTCTATATTAATACTATATATATATATATATATATATATATATATATAATAAAGATTATATTAGTATTTCAAGCAAACTGCGATAATTGAGTTCATTTGTAAGTGGTTTTTTTTTTTTTTTTTGCGATACTGATGATAGCAGTAAAAGTTTATTACAACAACAAATAAACAGTCATATGTCAGAAACACCAGCCAACCTATAAAATAAAACATTTCTCCAGATGACACAGTAGAGTCACTACATGCCGTTTATCATCTGTTCTTCATTTAATTCAAATTCATTTCAATTCAAATTTATTTGTATAGCGCTTTTCACGATACATATCGTTGCAAAGCAGCTTTACACCAAATTGACATTTTTACAATATATGTAGTAGTAGCTTGATGTACATATGGAAGAGATGTGTGGTAAAGATCAATTAATGACGTAATCAAACAGACAAAGAACACTATAAATTAGTAGCAGAATTCAGTAGTACTGTATGTTGTTTCAGGGTTGGCATCATCTGAAGTCCTCTGAGGGGTTGGCATCATCCCTTCTTAAGTGTTCTGGATCCACACTGGAGCTTGTGAATTCCTAGTTACCATGGGATGTCAATACCATGGCAAAAACAGAGAACAAATAGGAACATAATTAGCGTAGCTGCTGTTTAAACTAAGAAAAGAAAGATTGGTTAAACCAGAGCTAAAAGATTAATAATGAACATTTGATCAGATATAGCTGCAAGAAAAGTTTATGAGATGCATTATTTGAATGCTTGGCTAAAAAGATGAGGGTTTAATCTAGATTTAAACAGAGAGAGTGTGTCTGAACCCCGAACGTTATCAGGAAGGCTGTTCCAGAGTTTGGGTGCCAAATGTAAAAAAGCTTTACCTCCTTTAGTGGACTTTGCTATCCTAGGTACTACCAACAGTCCAGAGTTTTGTGACCTTAGGGAGCGTGATGGATTGTAGCGTGGTAGAAGACTAGTTAGGTACGCAGGAGCTAAACCGTTAAGTGCCTTATAGGTAAGAAATGCTATTTTGTAGCTGATGCGGAACCTAATAGGTAGCCAGTGCAGAGACTTTAAAATTGGGGTAATATGATCATATTTTCTTGACCTGGTAAGGACTCCAGCAGCTGCATTTTGGACTATCTGTAGCTTGTTTATTGAAGATGCAGGACAACCACCTAGTAGTGCATTACAATAGTCCAGTCTAGAGCTCATGAATGCGTGAACTAGCTTTTCTGCATCAGAAACAGGTAACATGTTTCGCAGCTTGGCAATGTTTCTAAGATGGAAGAATGCTGTTTTTGTAACATGAGAAATATGATTTTCAAAAGACAAGTTGCTGTCTAATATAACACCCAGGCTTTTGACTGTAGTGGAAGTAACAGTACATCCGTCTAATTGTAAATTGTAAGTGAAAAGATTCTGTGTATTGTTTTTAGGTCCAATAAGTAATATCTCTGTCTTATCTGAATTTAATAGCAGAAAATTATTGGTCATCCAATCTTTTACATTTTTAACACACTCTGTTAACTTCGATAATTCAGAAGTTTCATCTGGTTGTGTTGAGATATAAAGTTGAGTATCATCAGCATAACAATGGAAAGTAATCCCTTGTTTTCTAATAATATGACCAAGGGGCAGCATGTATATTGAAAATAGTAGAGGACCTAGGACAGATCCTTGTGGCACTCCATACTTTACTGGTGATAACTGAGATGACTCCCCATTTAAATAAACAAAGTGGTAGCGATCAGACAGGTAGGATCTAAACCATTTTAAAGCCTGCCCTTGGATACCTTGGATATTTAAAGATCTTTGGTGAACAAATAATACAGTCAGTGGCCAGAAACTTTGTTGAACTACAGCATAATCCCTTCATGTTTTTGAGCAACACAAACAGTTAATAGCAAACATATAAGTAGTGCACTAAAGAAAACATCTGTTGTGGCTTTCACATCTTCTATCATCCTCATTTGTAAATGTATCATCAGAAGTTGATCTAGGATGAGAGTTTCTTCTGCTGAATTCATGTAGTAGCACACATGTGGGATCTTGTTTATATTAAGAAACACAACATAAATGTGAGGAACAAACTGTGGATCTTCAGTAACAGGTGGATTTTTACAGAGAGACTGAGACAACCTCATATTTGACGCTGTTTGTTACTTAAAGGTCAGGGGTGTCAAACTCATTTTAAGTGTCTCGAATTAACTTTTACACTATCAATTACATTAATATCAACTCTATTGTTAATTTTGTCAGGTGTTATTAAATTTAGTTTAAGACAAAAGAAGGCATGAATAGCCAAAAATTAAATAAAACATTCTGTACATGCAACAATCAGGTTCTTAATATTGAAAAATAACGTAATGGTACCCCTCTGTCAAGATGGAGGTTTTTGGATGTTGTTCTTTTGACCTGTCAAAATTTAATACAAGAAAAAGAACATAAGAACAAAACAAAACAGTTTAACATATATCTGATATTTCAGGGTTGCTGCTCAAATTTAAGACTTTTTGAGACCTGCACAAATCAAATTAATACCATATGAGCAGGGTAAGGCAATGTCTATGGTTAAATATTAAACTGTAAAATGACTGTAAACTACTGTAAAAACTGATTTACAGTTCAGATTTTTCACAAAAACAAAAAGTTTTATAAAGTGATACACTTCACATTTCTTTAAAGTATCATTTTTTAAGGAAATAGATGAGTCAAATGTACTATTTATATTTATTGAAACAATTATTATCAATCAATTATTATATTAATTTTTAAAAACATACAAATACATGTTAGTGTTTAGATTTTTATGATGAATTATCTTCGGAATGATCCACCAGTTCACATTTACAGCTCTGCATGTTTTCAGGGTAAAAACATGGATCGCTTTTCGCTTTGGTCTGAACAAAAACAGCCCCAATACTATGTTCCTGCAACACTGGAGGCTGCAGTTCTGTAACGCCACGCCATTTAAGGAGGCCTACACCAAACAGGCCTTGTGAAGTATTGTTTTGCTCTTGCGGACTCTACCAAGCGTTTTTCTCTATTTTCATTGCCCTGTTTTGTCATTGCCTGTTTTGTCATAGTTCTGTCTAGTTTTGCCATCGTTCCTTGCCTTGTTTGTTTGTTACTTTTGGGACTGCCCTCTCTGGTTTTTGACTTTCTGCCTGCTTGAAGGATTACACCATTGCTCTGTCTTCATTACCACTGTCTGTTTGGATATCGACCCTGCCTGTATTGACCACAATCTGTTTGAATAAAGCCTGCACTTGGATCTTACACGCTTCCTACGAGTCCTGCTTGTTACAGAATACTTCGCCTCCCAAAGATCCAGCGGCTTTCATGCACAGATCAACCATGGATCCTGCATCACGCCTTGTTAAACTCCGTCAATGTAACCGGCCCATCGAACAGTATGTTATGGTCTTTTGTGAGCTTTGTCACTTGGTGGACTTTCAAGACAGTTTTCTTAAGGACATTTTCTTCTTTGGTTTAAACAAGGACATTTCAGTAAATATGCCACGTCATCACCGCCACTGGTCACTAATCCATTACATTGACTATGCTCTGTTGTTGGCTGGATCGGCATTTACTGTAGGGATTGCCGATGATCAAGCCTACCACCCTCCCGTACCAGCCACACCTAAATGCTCCTTTGTCATGTCCGGTATTGTCACTATCATGCCAGAGCCTTCTCATACCAAGTCTGCCAAGCCACATATATGATATATTTACAGTAGGAAATTTACAAAATATCTTCATGGAACATGATCTTTGCTTAATAGTAATACTTAATATCCTATTTTGAAACTTCACAAGTGAATCAGTACTATATAATGCATTGTGACAGGCTGTTTCAGTACTGCCATTCTGTAGAAAAAAGGAGCAAATATTCAGTGTTACAATGTAAATCATAATTTTGACCCATACAGTGTATTTTTATATTGCTACAAGGGTCACATATAGACATCTTAAATGAATAAATAAGTAAATAAAATAATAATCACAGCTAATTTAAAGTTCTAATTCTTAAAATTGTTTTAGTGTGGATTAATAATCATACACTATAACTACATATACAGGTGCTGGTCATATAATTAGAATATCTTCAAAAAGTTATTTTATTTCACCAATTCCAATCAAGAAGTGAAACTTGTATAATGTATACATTCATTCCACACAGACTGATATATTTCAAGTGTTCATTTCTTTTAAATTTGATGATTATAACTGACAACTAATGAAAACCCCAAATTCAGTATCTTAGAAAATTAGAATATTACTTAAGACCAATACAAAGAAAGGATTTTTAGAAATCTTGGCCAACTGAAAAGTATGAACATGAAAAGCATGAGCATGTACAGCACTCAATACTTAGTTGGGGCTCCTTTTGCCTGAATTACTGCAGCAATGCGGTGTGGCATGGAGTCGATCAGTCTGTGGCACTGCTCAGGTGTTATGAGAGCCCAGGTTGCTCTGATAGTGGCCTTCAGCTCTCCTGCATTGTTGGGTCTGGCATAAATCGCATCTTCCTCTTCACAATACACCATAGATTTTCTATGGGGTTAAGGTCAGGCGAGTTTGCTGGCCAATTAAGAACAGGGATACCGTGGTCCTTAAACCAGGTACTGGTAGGTTTGGCACTGTGTGCAGGTGCCAAGTCCTGTTGGAAAATGAAATCTGCATCTCCATAAAGTTGGTCAGCAGCAGGAAGCATGAAGTGCTCTAAAACGTCCTGGTATACAGCTGCGTTGACCTTGGACCTCAGAAAACACAGTGGAGCAACACCAGCAGATGACATGGCACCCCAAACCATCACTGACTGTGGAAACTTTACACTGGACCTCAAGCAACGTGGATTCTGTGCCTCTCCTCTCTTCCTCCAGACTCTGGGACCCTGATTTCCAAAGGAAATGCAACATTTACTTTCATCAGAGAACATAACTTTGGACCACTCAGCAGCAGTCCAGTCCTTTTTGTCTTTTGCCCAGGTGAGACGCTCCTGACGCTGTCTGTTGTTCAAGAGTAGCTTGACACAAGGAATGCGACAGCTGAAACCCATGTCTTGCATACGTCTGTGTGTAGTGGTTCTTGAAGCACTGACTCCAGGTGCAGTCCACTCTTTGTGAATATCTTCCACATTTTTGAATGGGTTTTGTTTCACAATTCTCTCCAGGGTGCGGTTATCCCTATTGCTTGTACACTTTTTTTCTACCACATCTTTTCCTTCCTTTTCCTTTTTCCTTTCGTCTCTCTATTAGGGCTGCACGATTAATTGAACGATGTTGTGAGGCGCGTTTAGTCAATGAAGCCGGTACTTTGATTAGTAGTAAAGCTCCATCACGTGCGTTCAGCTGGAGCGGCAAGTAATACACAGAGCCGTAAAGCACTGACAAGCTACGCCAAAATCGATTTGGCGTAGCTTGTCAGTGCTTTACGGCTCTGTGTATTACTTGCTCTGTGTACTGAACGCACGTGATGGAGCTTTACTACTAATCAAAGTACCGGCTTCATTGACTAAACGCGCCTCACGACATCGTTCGATTAATCGTGCAGCCCTACTCTCTATTAATGTGCTTGGACACAGAGCTCTGTGAACAGCCAGCCTCTTTCGCAATGACCTTTTTAGATTGACCTGATTAGAGTGTGGTACCAGGTGTCTTCAATACTGAACCTTTTCACAATATTCTAATTTTCTGAGATGCTGAATTTGGGGTTTTCATTAGTTGTCAGTTATAATTATTAAAATTAAAAGAAATAAACACTTGAAATATATCAGTCTGTGTGGAATGAATGTATACATTATACAAGTTTCACTTCTTGAATGGAATTGGTGAAATAAATCAACTTTTTGAAGATATTCTAATTATATGACCAGCACCCGTATGTGTATATATATATATATATATATACATAATATACATGTACATAAAGCAGACGTAATTCTACGTTTTCTTTGTAGTTATCCTCAGCTCTTAAATCTTTTAGCAGTTACACATAATTTGTGGATGCAGTTTTTGTAAATATATATTTTTTAAAAATCTTTATACAGTAATCATGAAGGAAGACTTGTCATGGTGATTCATTGGTCATAAGTTATATTATGTGGTTAGCCCGTATATAAAATATGTAGTGGTCTAACCATTTAGTATTTGTTAATTGCTTACAAAAGCTGTTGTAATATCTACTACATTTTTTTTTTCAGGTTGTGGAGTGTTTGCCGTCAATAAAGCAGATTTTGTTGTTGAATATAGAGGAGAAATGATTTTGAATTAAATTGAAGAAGACAAAAGAAGACACACTATATCAAACAACCGTATCAAAATACGGTCTTTATCTTTGACTACCTGGCAAAATAAGAAGTGCTGGTAGGTTTTTCAAATTTACATGTAGAAATTGTCTTTGTATTCATGTTGTAGTTTTTGTCTTTTTGTTTTAATTGTTTGGCAAAACATTATTTTATTTATTTTATTTCTCTTTTTCAGTCTTGAAGTCAAACACCTATTAATTATTATTATTATTAATATTATTATTATTGTGATTCTTGTTGTTGTTATTGTTGTTATTATTATTATTATTGTTATTATTATTTTATTTTCAGTCTTGAAGTCAAACTGCAGCACTTACACACTGTTTCTGGTGTAACATTGTGGGGTCCTGTAATGTTAATGGAAAGTCATAAGAAACCCATTGTATAAATACACACACTGTACAGTTTAGCATAGTGGGGACCCGGTCTTTAAGTAATGGTTTCTAACTTACATTTGTTTAATTCTGTTATAACCTTTGTGCACAGATGTTGATGTTGACAGCTGTAGAGAACTGCTCTGGACCTGTAGGAGCTACACAACATACTGATGAGGTAAGTGCACATTTTACCAATTAACATTTTGAAAATATGAACATTTCATGAATTCGAAAATTTATGTCAGATCAGCTTTACGAACAATTTACACAAAAATTTGTTCTGCTCATGTTTCATGAATGAGACCCAATGATTTTTTATATAATTTTATATTTTTATATAACTTTTTGAACAGAATGAAGATCTGTACAAATTATATATATATATATATATATATATATATATGCAGAGCCCACAGTAGCCCCCTGCATGACAGGCCAAACCTAGATGAAACCCTAGGCATTCAGCCATATCCCCTTAAAGGAATATCTTCTAATTCCAAGCTTTGAGCTCTACCCCAGGTCCAGCATATCCGACCCCTTTCAGGTAAGTCTTGGGTATGAAGCTCGGGCTTTTTGGCCGAAGGGGATAATGTCACCGACAGCTGTCACTACGTCTCAGGGGCAACTCCCTTAAACTTGCACTAAAATGTGATTTATACCATCTAAGTAGAAATTTAATAGAATCGCATGTCTTCTTTAGTGATACAAGCTCAGAAACATTTACTGTATAACCTGTTTAAGATTTTTTTATATTGTTTATTGACTTGGTGCCATGATGGATATTGAAATGTTATTTATTTTTCATTTTAAACAGTATAAATGATTACTTAATGGTAATGCAATATTTGTGAACACAACTGTGTGTGTCAGACTATAAATCCCCCAAAAAACTATGCATGGGGGCTTTCTTTGGAGTTGCCACTCCTCATAGACCCCATGCCACCCTAAAAATTATTTTCTAGATCCGCCTCTGATTCCAGCACGTCATTGTGTCCGATATTCTTTTCGCTTTTTTGTTTTCAATGTGGAAAGGCCTTTAGACGACTTCAAATGGAAAGTACTTCTGTAGCAGGTGCTAACTATCTGGGAAGGTTTCACTTTAAGTTTCCTTTTCCAGCAAATACAAGACTTTATAAGAACTGTCAACAGGCATTTTGCTTTCACTTTCTTATTCCAGTAAATGCGAGACTTTATGTAAAATGGTTTGCTGCCAACATGCCCTTAAATCAATGTTTCCTGACTCTGCCACTGGAATTCTTCCAACAGCACGTTTTTGATGTATCCTCTACAGCAATGGTTTTCAGTCCTGCTCCACTCTGCTCATTTTGTTTGTCTCCCCTATTTACCCAGCAAACACAACAACGTTGTAAAAACGTTTTTTTCATGTTGTGAAAAGGTTGTAATAAAGTTTTTTCGGACGTATTTAATACGACAAATGTCAGTTTTTTTAAACTTATAAATACGTTTATTCACAGCGTTGCAAAAACATTATTTATAACATTTTTACAACGTCTCCTTCCAACGTTTTAAAAACTTACTTACCACGTCCAAACTGGTACTTCACATGCTGCCATCATCTTTACAGTGTTAAATCTGACTATTGATCCTATTAAAACCACTTATTTACATTTCACGTTACCTTGTAGCATTGTTGACCTGGTCGGTTTTATCCCTTTCACACGTGAGTTTAAAATATTCTATCTGAGCCCCCAGGGTGTTTTTTAGGCGACCGTTATTTAGAACGTATCGCCTTATTGTTTCCATGGCGACGCGTTGTGTTTGTCACGTGACACAACGCAGCCACTATAGTGCTGTATGACACATGTATCACTTTTCTATAGTTTTTCCCTTTTTATTATTAATATTCACAAACCTGCTCACTGTATTATGAAATATCTGATATTCCGATTCTGAAATATGTGCAAGTAAATGTATTTGGAGGTTTAAACACTTTTATAATGAGTGTGTTAGTTGATCTATGCCGAGTGATGGGCGCCGCCATGTTAGTTCGCGCTGAATCCAAGCTGTGGGATTTACAAAATGCAAATTCATCCTCTCCTTCCGAAAAACATTAAAGTAAGTCTCTGGTGAGCTTGGAGAAGAGAAGAGTAAACTTTATAGTTACCTACACAATGTGTATATGATATCAATAAAACATGTCGTCAGATTACATTTGTAAGGATCATTATTGCCGCTTCCATAGACATCAGCCTGTATTTTGCAAACTGTAAATGCATCGTTTTACTAGTAAATGTCTGGAACCTAAAATAAGCATTATATGGTTGAAAACATGGAATAGTTGCGATATTATGACAAGCGTTCAGCGCGTCCGATCTGGCTCAGCGCCAGACAAAGCGCCAAAGCAGATTTGAATTCAGCAGTTGATCACGTGAAATTGTCATTCATCGTATTCATGGGCGTAAATCCCGGGGGGACGGAGGGGACATGTCCCCCCCCATCCGAGGGTTGTCCACCCCCCCACCCCACCCCCCCCCAAAAAAAAATATTAAAAAAAAAATTGGCACTCTCTATTGTGAAAAATATATGTATGTATACCTAAAATAATTGTGTAAGTAGAACCCCCCCCGCAAAATGCATTTCGAAACAGTTGAGTTCCCCCTCCCCTTCCTCACAGTGGTTTGGCCCACTGCCTGCTTTCCCAGTTCAAGTCAGGTGTGTGGCTGCGGCTCAATTAATGTTGAACTCCAGTAAGTATGGTATTTTATTCACTTTAAATAAAGGGATTCTCTTTAATGTAGTTGATGCAGACTCATTCATAAATTAGTTGCGGCAAAAATGCTGATTACCGATGTAATTTTCCATGAATCTGCTATATTAGCTATTAAATTATTACTTATCTAGTTAACGTTAGCTTGTTTACAATAGCTTGTTGCATAGTGCACTGCAACTAACACGACAAAGCCGTTTCCCATGCATTGATTTATTTGTGACGACTTGGCATAATGTTAACTTAACATTAACGGCCACAATTAGCATATTGTTTAGCTGTGCATTTACTAAATGAGCACTGTGCTACGTCCGAACTGACCCCACTGTATTTTTTTTTTTTTTTTTTTTTTTTGTATAATCAATATCTATTCTGTTCTGATGGCTTGACTGTAAACAACATAACAAACAATGCAATAAATAGTTTTGAAGAAAAATCTGCTTTGTCATTGAACCTGAGAAAAACTTTGAAAATAACCATAATGGCGCAGTCTCCATGCTACAGTAATAATGATAGAAACAAAGTTTTTCACTGTGGGGACATGTCTTAATAAGTACCATTTGACTGTATTATTTGTGTCCCCTTCAAAAATTGCTCATGAGAAATTTTATATTTATTGTCCCCCCCTACTGTTAAATGAAATTTAATTTATTCACAAAATATAAAAAGTAATGTGATATGAGTAGTTAAAAAAAAAATAAAAAATAACCCAATAAACAAGACAAGTGCATAAATATTAGGGATGTGACAAGATCCTTGCAAAACATTTTGCAGTAGGGATGTGTTGAACGAAGCTTCTGAAGCACTGAAGCTTTTACAACAAACTGCGTTGATGCTTCAAAGCTTTTGACACAGTGCTCTACTTCGCCATCTGGTGGTAAAAAAAAAATCCCTACACCAGCTGTGCTATTCACATGTTTTGTTCATTGTAAGGTTTTGTTTGTATATTTAATAAACATATGTAATTAGCAAGATGGTGGTGTGTGTGTGCAGAGTTTCCATTTATTTCCCTTTTTTTTTGGACAATATAATGGCAATAAAGACTTTCTGTTCTTTATTTGTACTCACATCAAACTTTTCCCCTTCTACATAGAGACCTAATAGGCCTTTTTTTTTTCCTTTTTTTTTCCCCATTGTTCCATTTTTCTGTTTCTTACAAAACATCACAAACATGTACATTGTAGAAAAAAACAAAAAACAAAAAAACACAAATGCAAATGCAACTACATATTTTTATTCAAGAATATTATTTGTTCTGCTGTGCTGGAGCTTAAGCGGCTCCTTTATTTACTGATTACATCACCAGCTTTAGAAAATATTCGTTCACACGGAACAGATGTGGCTGTAATTGCTAGATATTTTCTGGCTAAAGTATATAGATGGGGGTACTGTTTATGGGCCTGCCAGTATTTGAGAGGGTCCTCACTTCGAGGGAGGTATGCATCACTGATGTACCTCTTGACCTCTATGGTGGCATCAGCATTACAGCTATGATGCCGTTGTGTTTCACTGACCCGGCTATCCAGGAGCTGCCACAGGTTATCTGAGGATGGAGGATTCTGAGCTGCCTGAGATGATGATGCCTCTGCTTGTGAAGCATGCTCACTGGTTAGTCGGATGATTGAAGCACATTCAGCTGTCATCAGCCGCTCAGCTTCACGGGCATTATCCTGGCTGCCAAACCCAAGGGTCTTAAATCTGGGGTCTAGCAACGTGGCCAGGGCAAGTACACGGATTGATTCAACATTACTGCACCGCTTGTTGATGTACTGCTGAAGAGCAATCCCTAAGGATGAAGCAGATGCATTTCTTGCCAGGGCTGTTTTTTTCTGCTACCTTGTGGTGAATCATCCTAATGATTGAGATTATCTTTGAAGCTGACACTCTCTTCTCCCCAGAGACTTCTTCAGTGGCATACTTGAAAGGTGCCAGTACTTCAAGGCTTTCTGAAATGATGTCAAAATCAGCACTTGAAAGTGGCATGATGTCATTTGACAAACTAGCCAAAGCAGCACCAACAGGCTCTCTGAGGTCAATGAGTCTTTGCAGCATATCATGTGTGCTGTTCCACCTGGTGTCCACCTCCTGGAGAAGCTTTAGGGCCTGCCTGCCCATCCTTTCTTGGGCAAGGATTAACTTTTCAGTAGCGTTAGTGCTGCTCCTAAAATAAGACACCACTCTCCTGGCTTTGCTACGGATGTCTGCCATGACCTCATGTTCTTCTACTGCCCTCTTCACAATAAGGTTTATGGTATGAGCAAAGCAAGGGAGATGGTGTAGTCCCAGTTTCTGAATTGCTGACACCATGTTGGCTGCATTGTCTGTCACCATGGCAGCAACTGAACCAGTAAGACCCCAGTCCGATATCAGCTCTGACAAAGCCTCTTTGATGCTGTCAGCTGTATGTGATTTCGGAAACTTCGATACTCCCAGCACCACTGAGCCCAGCTCAGTGTTGCTATCAGTGTAGTGGCATGTGACCCCCAGATAGGACTCCATAGTGAGGGAGGGCCACATATCAGCTGTGAGGCAGACAGATGGGATGTTCTTTACATGTGCCATAGCCTTTTCCTTCTCTTCTCTGTATTTGTGTCTGACCACTGTCTTCACAGTTTTCCGAGTTGGTAGCACATAGGTGGGGTCCAAC
The DNA here is from genome assembly GCF_022985175.1 of Labeo rohita. Classification (NCBI taxonomy): domain Eukaryota; kingdom Metazoa; phylum Chordata; class Actinopteri; order Cypriniformes; family Cyprinidae; genus Labeo; species Labeo rohita. The sequence continues at coordinate 80,118 of NW_026128407.1, forward strand.
TTGTTAACAAATGCTTTAAATCCCTCATCTTCCACGATAGAGAAAGGCTGTAAGTCCTTCACAATCATGTTGATAAGGGCGTCATCAAGCTCCTTCTTTCTTCCTAATAATACACAGTACAATTCATTATTGGCAGAGTAATTCAAAGTAACCCCTTAAAAATCAGCCCATGGTGTGTTTAAATAGGTAACATAAAATGTTATCTTTATATAAATGTGCATTGGCAATAAAAAGTCTGCACACCCCTTGGAGTTCAGATGATTACAATATATTGTAGATGTAGACACAATTCAATAGTGTTTGTTTGGAGTTAGCTTTTAATCCATAGTCTATATGTATACCATAAATATAATATAACAACCTGACCAGCTAATGGTTACTAAAATACAGAGGTGGGCAAAGGACCCAAATTTTATAAACACAGGCTATTTTACACAAAAAGGTGGATACAATATGTACAGGTCAGTGTGAAAGACATGAATATGACAAACATGCAATTGGTTGACTTCTTCATAGGCTAAACAATGGTTCTTCTAGCAAATGGCTTTGAAACTTTGGCTATGCTATTAGTGATTTCTTTATACAATTATACAATTCTTGCATTTTTATTAGTTTATCACTAACTTATTTTTTCAGTTATTTGTGGATAGTATACCGTCTTTATTGCTCAAAAGAAAAATTCTTTCATTATTAGAATTCATTTTACCTTCTCCAGTTGGTGCAGAATGGTGCTCTGTTGTAGGAGTCTCATTGGCCAGAGCATTAGGATGCTTGGAGCGCAGATGGTGAAGCATTGATGTGTTATTGGAATAAGATAAAGTTTGATCACATATTAAGCATGACACTTTATTAGGAGTGTCCAGACTGAAGTGTTCCCACACTTGAAAACGGGGTCTCTTGCGTGCATTTTTCATATTGATATTAAACAAACAATGTGAGCTGAGGACGGCGTTCACAAGGACGGCGTTTACAAGCAGCAAACAACTTTGTAGTTGAGGAAGGACTTTTTTTCTTTTTGGGAACAGTGGTTAAGCCCGCAAGGTGTTTTAATTTCATACAACAGACATTCAAACGTTATTGTTTTTATTATAATTTTTTTAATAATAATACACCACGTAAAAAAAACAAAAAAACATATAGGCATGACAATTATGGATATAATTATAACATTGGAATAAATGGACAGCGGGTATGGGACAGCGCAATAGAGGCGCTCTGTGTTTGAGCCCTGCATGACGTGTCAGTGAGGTAATGAAGCTTCATTTCCACAGGTCACGTGACAGCTTCATTTCAAGCAATGCTCCGGAACACTGTTTCGAAGCACTAGCGTGTCGAAAAATCGAGACGTGTGTCGACACTGGGTGTCGAACAACTCATCCCTATTTTGCAGTTTACATTAGAGCTGCATGATTAATCGTTAAAAGATTGCAATCTCTATTCAAACACCCATGGAATCTTATTCCTAAATGACAACGATTCAGCGGTGTCTATTACGACTGTTTCACATTGCGCTGCTGACACTCCACTAACGCTTATGATGTGAAAAGACATTAAAATTTGCATTCATGCTGCTCCTGATCCAACAAGAGCAAAACAAAAAAATCTTTTCAACCACATAATGATCATTATGTCTGTGTTAGAGACATTTAAATAACAGAAATACTGGGCTAAAAGTTTACAGTTTGGGTATAAACACTTATTGTCTACAGTAGCGATCAAAACGGAAGTTTTCTTAACACTTGTATGTTTTGTAATGCTTATCCACTTCCGCTAGGAGGTGGCAACAATTACACGTTTTAAAAAGTACTTATAATTGAATCATTCATTCAAGAGATTCCAATAGTGAAATGAGTCTTTATTAATTGAGATGATTTCATTTTTTTTTCACATTTTTGTTCCAGTGTATTTTTTTAAGCAATGAATATTTTGTCAGAACCACAAATGTAAATTACGTTTTTTTGTTTAGATTAATCTAATCTTTCTTTTCTTCAAAATCGTGAATCGTGATCTCTAATTTATTGAAAAAAACTGTGATCTTCAATTTATCCAGAATCATGTACTGTAGCTTTAGTTATGTTATTACTGCATATAATTAATTAAAATAGAAGTTTCATGAAGTGGAAGTTCATATCAAAATGCAAATGTCTCGTGTCTCGTCTCTTGGGATAAGCGTCTCGTCACACCCCTAATAAATATATATACCAATAAAACAAAATGGTTTCAAATGAAGTACAACATATGAAAATTATGCAATGTATTCAATTTCAGCCAGTTACAAATTATTTTATTGCAGTTATAATAATAATAATCACATTGCAATCTTATTACTCGTTTGCACTAAAACTAATGATTATACTGTTAGAAATTTATTAGCACAAATGACAGGTATATGGCATCCAATTTAGAACTTGTTCAAATAATATACAATACTTACAGTTTATAATGGCTATTGGTTGTTCAATTAATATTTTATAATACTGGAATACCTGAGATTTTGAAAAATGTTTGTATGTAGCGATTATTCAGTGCTTTCATTGTAGGTTACATTGTTTTGCCACTAGGTGGCAGAAAGAGACCGTCTTAATGACTTGGTTAGAAAACCATTCTTTCAGTGCTGATTCATTCAGTTGCTGAATTCTGTGACCCACCAAATTATGACTCTAGTGCCGAGGGTAGTTTATAAAAATTTAATATATATATATATATATATATATATATATATATATATATATATATATATATATATATAGCAATTTTATGGTAACTACAAATTAAAAATGGTTTTGCTACAAAAACGTCTCCAGTTACGTATGTAACCTCGGTTCCCTGAAAAGAGGAAACAATTGCTCGACCTAGGGGCGGAGCCACCCTCTATATATAGGTTGGGCTGAGCGTCATTAACTCAGAATCTTTCGACTGTTCGAACAGGTACAAGACTCTGATAATTACAATACAGCAGCGCACGCAGTGTCTCGTTCCCTCCTTTCAGGGAACCGAGGTTACATACGTAACTGGAGACGTTCCCTATCAAGTTCGGTCTCACACTGCGTTAGCTTACGCTTGGGGAACGCGTACAATCCCGATATGTTGTAATCCCATACATGGTGAGAAGAGTCTAATGAGCCAGACCCCATAGAGCCGAGCACGTTAACTGCTTCATAGAACACTCAGGGAAGGACGACGCCCTCCAGCTGTAGCCGAGCGGGACTAAGCACAGTAAAACAGCATAACACTACACATGGACTGGCCGCAGCGCTGCTGGAGCCACATCCATATACAGTTTATACCACTCAAAGCATAGGAAAAACAGCTCGAACACATGTATAGAGCGCTGACTACAATTTTCAATTATAGGCACGCCCTGGCCCTACCAGACCTAGTCAAAACCACCCTCGTTGTCTGGGGGGCGTGGCCATGTGCGGGCAACGACCAATTACCAAGCTGCAGATACATCACTGTACAGATAGAACGAGCGGTGCGAATGACGGAATCTCCAGGTTGTAAAATCTGGCAAAAGTGTCTTGTGAAGACCATCCTGCTGCCAGATAAATATCCTGAACCGACATACCTTTTGCCCAAGCCCACGACGAAGCCATTTTTCTCGTTGAGTGGGCGTGCACTCCCCACGGACAGGCCTCATTCCTAGAAGCATACGCCACAATCCAATGAGACAGCCGTTGTTTAGACACTGGCAGTCCTTTGATACGGCCAACGAAACATATAAACAGCTGTTCCGCCTGTCTGAAGTGACTAGTCCTCTCCAGATAAACCCACAGGGCACGGACTGGGCATAGTGGGTGCGCCGCTGGCTCCGAATCCTGAGGAGTAAATGCCTGAAGCATGATGACCTGCACTTTAAACGATGTAGAAAGCACTTTAGGCACATATACCTGCTTAGGCTGCCGTCTAACCATACAGTCATCCTTACCAAACTCCATACACATAGTGTTCGTAGACAGTACATGTAAGTCACCCACCCTCTTGCCACATGTCAAAGCAAGCAAGAGCGCCGTCTTGAATGAGAGCACCTCAATTCTGCCGAAAGCAGCGGCTCAAAGGGTGGCTCGGCAAGTGCACTAAGCACTAAGGACAGATCCCAAGCTGGTACCATATTGGGGTGAAACGGACGCAACCTCCATGCTCCCCTTAAAAAGCTTGTCATCAAATGATGCCTACCGACCGAACGATCACCGACAGGCAAATGGAAACCTGAAATAGCAGCCACATACACTTTTAAAGTAGATGGCGTGCACCCAGCATCCAAGCAGTCCTGCAAAAATGATAGAATGATGGACACATCACAGCTGGCTGGGTCCTCATCTTTCGTAATACATCATGAAGAGAAAACTTTCCATTTCAGACTGTACAGACATCTGGTAGATGGAGCTCTCGCTTCTGCAATCGTATCCAAAACTCGTTAAGATAAGTTTAGCGTCTACCCTCTGCGCTCACCTGCCAAACATGCAGGTTCCATAGCTCCGGTCTGGAGTGTCACAACGAGCCTTTTGCCTGAGATAAGAGATCTCTCCGTAATGGAATCGGCAACGGGGTAACCGTTAGGAGCTCTACCAACTCTGGAAACCACGGCTGGTTAGGCCAACTCTGCGCTACCAGAAGCACAGTCCCCTTCTCTTCTCTGCTTTTCTGCAGCAGTAGCGGCATAATCTTCACTGGGGGAAAAGCATATTTGCGCTTCTTGGGCCAGCGACTCGAGATGGCATCCCCCTGCAGAGGCGCGTTCGTCAGTGAGAAGAACAGCTGACAATGCGCGTTTTCCTCTGAGGCAAACAAGTCGATCTCCGCCTCTCCGAACAGGCTCCAAATCATCTGAATGGTCTGTGGGTGCAGCCTCCACTCTCCATGAACCGGACCCCCTCTGGACAGCATGTCCACGCCGCAGTTCTGACTGCCGGGAACATGAACTGCTCGAATTGACAGAATGTTTCTGTCCACCCGAAGGAGGAAGCGCTCCGCCAGCCTTTGAAACGAGCGTGACCGAATACCTCCCTAATGGTTGATGTAGGATACCACCATCGTGTTGTCTGTCCGAACCGGGACGTGTCGATCCTTTATCAGAATCAGAAATCAGAATCAGAAAGAGCTTTATTGCCAAGTGTGCTTACACACACAAGGAATTTGTCTTGGTGACAGAAACTTCCAGTGCACAGACAGCATCACAAATGACAAGACACAGATAACAAACAAACAAGTGATTAGAATAAATATATGAAAAGACACAAACAATAGACAAATAAACGAGTGATTAGAATAAACATGTGAAAGACAATACACAATAGACAATATAATGTAAGCACAGATGTTCTATATACAAATTATACAAGGGAATTGAATGTATGGAAGATAAGTTCAAGCAATAACGCATCTATAATAAATATAGGTATGGATAGTGATATTGCACATTTTATTGCACAGTGGGGGCAACATTTAACTGTTCATGAGGTAGATGGCTTGAGGGAAGAAGCTTTTTCTATGTCTGGCTGTTTTGGTAGTCCGTGCTCTGTAGCGCCGACCAGATGGCAACAGTTCAAAGAGGAAGTGGGCTGGGTGTGAGGGGTCCAGAATGATTTTGCTAGCCCTTTTGCTCACTCTGGATGAGTACAGATCTTGGAGGGTAGTGAGGGTTGTGCCAATAATTCGCTCAGCAGACCGGACTATCCTCTGTAGTCTACTAAGGACAGTTATTGAGGTGCAGAGGACGGATTCAATGATGGCCGAGTAGAACTGTTTCAGCAGTTCCTTCGGCAGATTGAACTTCCTCAGCTGGTGAAGGAAGTACAACCTCTGCTGGGCCTTTTTGACAATCAGGTCAATGTGATTGTCCCACTTCAGGTTCTGAGAGATTGTAGTGCCCAGGAACCTGAATGTTTTCACTGACGTTACAGTGCTGTCCATGATAGTAAGTGGGGGGGAGAGCAGGGGGGTTCCTCCTGAAGTCCACTGTCATCTCTACTGTTTTGAATGTGTTGAGCTCCAGGTTGTTGTGATTGCACCAGACAGACAGCTCTGTAACCTCCTGTCCGTAAGCAGACTCATCTCCGCCATTGATGAGGCTGATGCGTGTGGTGTCGTCCACAAACTTCAGGAGCTTGACAGAGGGGTCTTTAGATGTGCAGTCATTGGTGTACAGGGAGAAGAGCAGTGGAGAGGACGCAACCCTGAGGAGCACCTGTGCTGGTGGTGCGGCTGTGGGATGTGAATTTACTGTCAGAAAGCTGGAGATCCATTGACAGATAGAGCTGGGGACAGAGCTGGGCTAGTTTGGACTGGAGAAATGTTGGAATGATGGTGTTGAAGGCCGAACTGAAGTCCATGAACAAGATCCTCAGATAATTCCCTGTTTTGTCTAGATGTTGCAGGACGAAGTGCAGACCCATGTTTACTGCATCATCCACAGACCTGTTTGCTCGGTAAGCAAACTGCAGGGGGTCCAGTAAGGGTCCAGTGATGTTCTTCAGATAGGCCAAAACCAGTTTTTCAAACGACTTCATGACCACAGACGTTAAAGCAACAGGTCTGTAGTCGTTAAGTCCAGTAATTTTGGGTTTCTTTGGGACGTGGATGATGGTGGAGCGTTGGGACTTCACACAGCTCCAGGGATCTGTTAAATATCTGTGAGAAGGTGGGGGCCAGATGATCAGCACAGGTTTTCAGACAGGCTGGTGTGACACCGTCTGGGCCTGGTGCCTTTTTTCTTTTGTTCTTTCTGAAGACCTGGCGCACCTCGTCTTCACTGATCTGAAGAGCAGGAGGGGGTAAGAGGGGGGGTTGCTGGAGGTGTTAAAGGTTGTGAAAAGAGATCAGAGAGGGTGTGGGGGCTTTCAAACCTACAGTAAAACTCATTCAGGTCTTCAGCAAGTCGTTGATTCACCTCAGTGCTGGGGGATGGTGTCTTGTAGTTTGTAATGGCTTTCAGACCATTCCACACTGAAACGGAGTCATTTGAAGAGAACTGATCTTCCAATCTCTTAGCATAGTTCTTTTTGGCCCCTCTAATCTCCTTATTCAGTGTGTTTCTGGCCTGATTATACAAGACTTTGTCCCCGCTTCTGTAGGCGTCCTCCTTGGCCTGGCGAAATTGAGTTTTTTAGTGAACCATGGTTTATCGTTGTTATATGTTAAATAGGTCCTGCTAGGAATACATATATCTTCACAGAAACTGACATATGAAGTTACAGTCTCTGTGAGCTCGTCCAGATCGGTGGTAGCAGCTTCAAAAACACTCCAGTCAGTCCATTCGAAACAGGCCTGTAAAACCCACTCTGTTTCATTGGTCCATCTCCTTACAGTCTTTACTACAGGTTTAGCAGATTTCAGTTTCTGACTGTAGGTTGGTATAAGATGAACCAAAAAGTGATCAGAGAATCCCAAAGCTGCCCGTTGGACAGAGTGATATGCATTCCTTAATGTGGTGTAACAGTGATCCAATATATTACTGTCTCTAGTGGGACATGTAACATGCTGACTGTATTTGAGCAGTTCACGGGAGAGATTTGCTTTGTTAAAATCCCCAAGGACGATTAAAACAGAGTCCGGGTGTTGTTGTTCTGTCTCTGTGATCTGATTTTTTTGTAACGACAGGCTGACGTGAGCTTGAGGAGAAATTTAAACACTCACTAGAATAAACAAGTGAATCTCTCGCGGCGAATAGAACGGCTTACAGTTAATGAAAAACACTTTAAGATCGGAACAGCACATCTTCTTTAACACTGTTATATCTGTATACCACCTCTCATTGTTGTAAAAGCACGTCCCGCCACCACATGATTTCCCCGTTGATTCTGCATCGCAATCCGCTCTAAACAGCTGATAGCCCGACAGATGAAGCGCACTGTCCGGTATCGCGTCATTCAGCCAAGTTTCCGTGAAACACAGAGCAGCGGAGTTTGAAAAATCCTTATTTGTCCGGGAGAGCAGAAGTTCGTTCGTTTTGTTGGGTAGAGCGGAGATTCGCCAGATGTATGCTAAGCAGCGCCGTTCGAAATCCGCGCTAAGTTTAACGAGCGCGCCGGCTCGCTTCCCCTGTCTGCGCTTCCTAAAGCGTTTGATCAGCGCTGCTGCTCCGCCAACTACAATGTTCAACAAAACGTCCGAATAGCTGAAAACCGGTAGAAAATTTTGTGGTGTGTTCTGCCGAATGTTCAGCAGTTCATCCCTGGTAAAACTGATCATGTTTGACAAACAAAAAACAGGAAAAACTAACAAAAACACCAAAACAACTGGAGAGCGAAACACCGCGGCTGCCATGTGCGGCACTATCTTGAGTATTAAGATCATCTTGAGTATAATCAGTGGAAGAAAGCACTGCAAAGCTAAAAATACTGCCTTCAGCTCTAGGCAGTTTATATGCCACTTCACTTGCGCGCTTATCAACGTGCCATAAGATGGTCTGCCGTCGCAAAGGGCTCCCCAGCCCGTCAAGGAGGCATCCGTAGTAACGATTTTCCTGCTGACCACTCTGCCCATCGAGACTTCCTGCTCGAACATCATCGTGTTGAACAAGGGGGCCACCGTCTACATGCATTCGTGAGTCACCAAGACACGCAAATGACCATTCTTCCACGCGTTGCTTGGCACCTGGGATTTCAGCCATAGCTGAAGCGGTCTCATATGCAGAAGCCCGAGCTGACACACCACAGCTGCTGCTGTCATACGCCCTAACAGTCTCTGAAAGCATTTCAGAACCACCACTCTCCCTGGTTTGAATGAGGTGAGAGAGCTGATCAAAGACTGCATTCGCTCTTGAGAGACGCGCTCTCATCGATCGCAAGTCCAGATCCATTCCTAACGCCGGTTTCACACTGCACGTGTAAGCAGGACGTAAGCAGTGCGTATTTTTTTTCGGCGCCCATGTTAACGAATGAGAGCATTCACACCGGCCACAGTGGAGAGCAGAAGCATCAGTGCAGCGATCGTTTCGGCCCCGAGTCTATTTTTGCGGCGCCGCTTATGCTCCCTTTCAGTGGCAATGTATTGATTATGGCCAAAATACACAGGAAAAAGTAGCAGTTTTACCCCAGAAAGTACACTGATGATATTTACCGTGTTGTAAACACAGTATTATGTAATTAAGAAGATAAAAAAATATTTTTTTCTCGAACTTCCAAAACAAGTTCAAATAATTTATACTGTTTTTTTTCTGACGTTACTGATTAATTGTAATTATTATATTAGCTTATATATATATATATATATATATATATATATATAGCATATTTTTATTATTACAACTTGTTGCCATAAGAACAGGTGTCATGCTGACATCATGATGACACTTGTAAACAAATGCACATGTCACAGGCGGGTAGTTTTCAGAGTGCAACTGCCAAGAAGACCATCATGGACGACACTCGTCTCATCGTAGAAGTTGAGAAACATTCAGTCATTTATGATCCTCAACATTTGCTGTTTAAAGACTTGCAGGCGAAGGAAAAAGCATGGGGGGGAAGTTGCAGTATCTCTTGGTGTAGATGGTAAGTAATTTTTCTTTGTTACAAATTTACGCTGGCCCACGAGCGAAGTCTGTACAAAAGACGCGGTTCAGGTGCGTGCTGCAAACGCTGGCGGTGTGAAAGCAAAAAGGCTGTGCGCTGCTTCTGCTCTGCTTACGTGCTGCGCACACGCTGCTTACATCTTGCTTACGTGTGCAGTGTGAAACTGGCGTAAGAATGCAATATTCTGTATGGGGCGAAGCTTGCTCTTCTGCACATTGATCGTCAGCCCTAGATGCTTCAGGTGATCTAGAAGCTGGCATTTGTGGTTTTCCATTGTATCCCGCAACTGGGCTATAACAAGCCAGTCGTCCAGATAATTCAGGATGCGAATTCCACTCTGTCTGAGAGGGGGAAAGTGCTGCATTGATACACTTCATAAAAGTCAGTGGAGCCAAAGCCAAGCCAAACGGGAGAACTTTGAACTGATAAGCTCTGCCCTCGAACGCAAATCTCAGAAAACACCTGTGACAAGGGGCTATTTAGATGTGAAAATATGTGTCCCTTAGGTCCACCAAGATAAACCAGTCCCCGGGCTGAATGTGCACGAGGATCTGCAGCAAGACGAACGCAGCAAGACGAACTCTCTTGTGAAGTGGCTCGTCGTCCTTCTCTCCGGGCGGCCGCTTCCCCCTCAGACAACCACAGTCAGGAACGCTGATGTGGATCTTGTACCACACTGGAAGGGCGTGGTCCCATCTTCTTTGGGTAGCGGAACTGCCTTGCTTTTGGCCTCACGGCTGGCTCCGGGTCCACCCTCGCTCCCGAAGAAGGAGTAGGCGGCAGTCCTTCGCGCCTTTTTGAACGCTACAAAGAAGAGGATCTGGAACGTGGTGGGGGTGCAGCGGACCAAGCCCACAGCATCCCCGAACAGGCCGAGCGGGGAAATGGGCATGTCTAACAGCTGAGCTTTCTCCGACTCCCTCATGTCAGTCAACGTCAGCCAAAGATGCCTCTGCAATGTGACGAGACTGCCCATACAGTGACCGATACCCTGGGCCGTCTTCTTCGTGGCCCTGAGCGCCAAGTCAGTGGCCGAGTGCAGCTTTTTGAAGGCGGCAGAGTCCGGCCCCTCCTCGTCCAGCGTCTGCAGCATTTTGGCTTGAAAAGCCTGCAGAAGGGCCATAGCGTGGATCACGGATGCTGCCTGGCCGGCTGCCATGTAAGCCTTACCCGCGATGTGGCTCGTGGTGTGGCATGGCTTCGATGGAAGCGATGGCGCAGATTTCCACCCATGTGCGGACGGACAAAGATGTGCTGCAACCGCTTCTTCGACGGGCGGCGGCATAGTATAACCCCAGCGGTTGTCTCCTTCGACAGAGGAGAGCATATGTGATCCCGCGGCTTGGGCTCGGGGCAAATAGGGGGAGTGCCAAGATCGCGAGATCTCCTCATGCACCTCAGGAAAAAAGGGAGTGGGTCTCTGGGGGACTGCAACCTGGCGGACCGACTGCAGATACCGCATGTCCAATCTGTTCTTGGTTGGTTGCTCAGGGGGCGACCAATCAAGTCCCAAATCCTGTACAGCCTCAGACAGGATCTTCACCAGCTCCTCATCAATCGGGGCTGGGGGCTCGCGCACCTCACTGTGGGAAGCCTCCGACTCCAGGCAGGCAGACCAGTCACCTGAACCAGAGGCTGCAGTTGACATGGCGTCATCGTCATCCACATTGTCCTCTGCAGCACCAAACGAAACCAGATCCCGCGCCTCATCCAGGGGGCGGAGGCTGGCCTTTGTGAATGAAACAGGTGGCTCTTTCGAGTGATGAGCATGCAGGAACTGAGTCAACATGCATTCATCAGAGGGGCCTTCTGCACGTGGCTGCCTTCCCTCTCATGGCTCGACGGCGGCGGGGGTGGAGGCAATGGATTGGCTGGCGCGCAGTTTAGGATTACAGAAACCCTGGCCCGGAGGGTTTTGACTGTCATTTTTTCACAGAAAGGACAGTCAGGCCCATCCAGCGCGACCAAAGGGGAACTTGAGGCAAATGCCGTCCTCTTAGGGCGTTGTCAACGGCGAGAAGAGTTAACGGCGGTGAGTAGAAGTCTTTGATGCTTGCTTCATGAAGGAGAAAGATTCTTAGTTAATGACGCTCAGCCCGACCTATATATAGTGGGTGGCTCCGCCCCTAGATCGAGCGCTCAAGTGTCATTGGCTGGTAAAGTTTACCGGCGTGATGCAATCAGGCTTCAGTATTTGGGAGGAGGGGGATAACCCCAAGCGTAAGCTATCGCAGTGTCGAGAGACCGAACTTGATAGGGAACATAGTTTTAACTACGGTTAAACAAATGGTAATCAGTACGGCAAAAAACGGTAGGACTAGAGGGTTGGGTTTAGTAGTAGGTCAGATTAGCTCAATGCAGTGCCTAGGTACACAACATTTGGTGGGTCACAGAATTCAGTACAACCCCAAAAAGAAACAAGATTGTAAAGAAGTGAATTATCTAAACCAGGGGTTTAAGATAAGATCCATTTGTAAGATCCACTTTAATTTTTAAGCTCTAACCTTCATCAAACACACCTGCCTGTAGCTTTCTATTAGAACATAAAGACAATGATTACCTTGTTCAGGTGTGTTTGATTGGGGTTGCAACTGAACTGTGCAGGAAAGTGGATCACGCAGGCCAGAGTTGAGAACCTCTGTTTTAAACTTTGAACAAAACAAAAAAAAAAAAACGAAAAAATGAAGTGCGTCTAATCTACACTTAATTTTTTAGAGATCAATGCATTGACCAGGGCTGCCGCCTATCATGTGAAATCTCCTTAACCACTGAAAGAATACCTTGACAAATCGGTTATTGATTATACAGCAAATGTGGGGGAAATTATGCTTCACACTGGTGTACTTAAATATATGCATCATAGAAAACAAGGTTTAACAAATCTTAAACCTAACATACAGCATTATGGTCAGTTCACACTGGTTAAGTCAGTGTGTTCCCCCAGTTGGGAGTACGGCAGTGTGAATTGGCTTATAGGTGCTTTGGGAAAAAACAGTAAAAATATTTTTTTTTAATGCTTAAGAGCAATTAACATTGGTATCTGAAATACAGCACATTCCCTATTCTTGCAATATTCGTGTTCATGTTCCTGAGTAATGTCTGCATGCACTAAATTTTTAGGAGAACAAATAATATGCTAGTAGACAGCAATCCATATGAGAAGTCTGGTGTGGAAGGTGGATCTGAAACTTCTGTCCAGGTTGACACAGCATTTCTTGTTCATCTGTCTTCACAAACTGCCCTGAAATACAATTTTAACATCAACAATGATTGTTATAAATACAAGTGAGTCTCTTACATTCACAGTGCTCAGTATTTTTTATTTTTTATTATTATTATCTGTCTTGTTTTCTCATTATGTTGGGCCCCTCTGTAGGTTGCTGTATACCAAGTGTCCTCAGTGCAGAGTTAAACGAGATGGCCTTGTAGGACATACAAGATAAAAACGGATTTTTAATTGATATATACTTTAAAAAAACTTAATAAATGGTAATGTATGTTTGAGGGTTTACTTTCTAGTCACATGGTTCATAGCACTTTGGAGATGCGCTTCAACAGGACGTCTGCTCCAACTCTACTGTAGTACTGCCATCAGCATGAAATAATCTAATGTTAGAAACATAAACAATTTGTCACAGAGCCAGCAATATGTAATATACAGTAGGCAGCAGTCTGTCAGAACTGAATGAGATGGTGTCTTAATTGAAGAGAAGCACTCAGCTGAATTTGGTTGATGACTGATTTACTGAAGACCTTTTGGATATACATACATGAGTATGTGTGGTTTTTCACATGTACGCACACTGTAACCTAGTATAAACTCGAAGTCAATGTCTTTACAGTAATGCTGCGAACTCTCCGTCTTCTTACATGCGCTGCGTCTCTCTAACCTACAATCTAGCTCCGCCTCCTGAAGTGACAACACTGCCATGCTGAACACTCTGATTGGTCAGAATCATCCGGGACTTAGAGACAACCGGGCCTTTTGTACAGCCGCCCCCGAATTCAGGAACTGAATTCGCTCATCTATCAAAAGGTCGATTTCTTGTCTTAGTCATCTTCAGGTAGGGCTGGAAGCTGGATAAGACGGGCCACAATTCGCGTGTAGGTCTTCCCTTTGACGTCTACACTGGCTGTCCTGACTCGACCATCTGCACCGGGGAACACCTGAGTGATCCTGCCTACCGGCCAGAGGGCACGAGGAAGCTGGGGATCAATAATCAAGACTACGTCTCCAATTTCCAATGTCCTCTTCTCCATCTTCCATTTCTGGCGGGCTTGGAGATCTGGTAAGTAGTGCTTCAGAAAGTGTTTCCAGAAGTGCTCCGCAAGCAGTTGGCTGTGGCGCCAGCGTCGCCGACTCAGCATCTCTGACTCCTGGTAGATGACTTGAGGTAATGACGCGTCTCGACGACCAATCAGGAAGCAGTATGGGGTGATCGGGTCAAGATCAGCAACGTCAGAGGATGTGTATCCCAGGGGCTTTGAATTGAGGATTCCTTCCACCTCAATCAGGACTGTCCTCAACACTTCCTCAGTAACAGTCTGGGCTCCGATAGTCACTCTGAGGGCAGCCTTGATAGAGCGGATCTCCCTCTCCCAGCAACCACCAAAGTGAGGGGCGCTTGGCGGGTTGTAGGTGAACTTGATCTGCTGATTGGCGAGGTGGCTCTTTAGCTCATCTTGGAGGGCGGCGAAGGCATCGTTCAGTTCACGCTCTCCTCCTTTAAAGTTAGTGCCCTGGTCGCACAGTAACTCGTACGGTTTGCCTCGTCTGGCAATGAACCGACGTAGAGCCATCAGGAAAGAGTCAGAGTCAAGGCTAGTGAGAAGATCAAGATGGGTTGCCCTTGTGGTCATACACTTAAAGACTATGCCCCACCTCTTCTCGTTACGTCGCCCAATCTTAATGAGGTAGGGACCGAAACAGTCCATGCCAGTCGAGTAGAAAGCTGGACGGAAGTATCTCTGTCTGGTGAGGGGCAGGTCAGCCATAAGAGGGACTTCTGGGCGTCCTCTCCACTTCCTACACTCTGTACACTGGCGCTGGTGTCGACGGACTGCTTCACGACCTCTCAATATCCAGTACGTCCTTCTGATTTCTGCAAACAACCGTTCTGCACCTGGATGATGCAACCTCTCATCATAGTCCTTTATGATTAGGGCTGTGATTGGATGTCGAGGGTCGAGAACAGCTGGATGTACAGCATCTGCTTCCAGTACCTCACAGTGGCGTAGACGGCCACCTACTCGAATCAAACCAGTAACAGCATCAAGCTCCGGGGAGAGTGTGATCAGTCTACTTGTAGATGATACAGGTTTCCCAGACTTCAGAAGTCTCAGCTCGTCGGGAAAGGACTCAGCTTGGGCTTGACGGAGGACTGCTTGTTGAATGTCCCTTTGGAGGTCAGCACTGGAGGTGTAGGCCGCCCCGTGAAGCTCCTGTCCACAGGCATTCAGGTACTCGGCCAGCGTGTCATAGTGCTGCAGCTTAACTAAAGGTGTAGTGGTGGTCACTAACCCGGAGAAGGATGACTGTCTCAGTTCGCAGCTTGGCTCTTCAAATGGTAAGGGCGGCTGCTCAGGCCAACTATCAGGGGGAAGCTTAAGGAATGTCGGCCCCTGGCTCCACCGGCTTTCTTCAGAGAGATCTCGAAGAGACTTGCCGCGAGTGATGTCGTCTGCCGGGTTGTCTAAAGATCTGACATAGCGCCAGACGGCAGAGGTTGTCATCTCCTGGATCTCCGCTACTCTCGTTCCCACAAATACCTTGTAACGGCATGAACTGGATGTCAACCACGTGAGCACGGTGGTGGAATCTGACCAGAGAGTTGTGGAATTGATAGGAATCGTGAGCTCCGTGGTCAGGAGATGGGATAGCTGAGATCCACTGAGAGCGGCACACAACTCTAAGCGTGGGATGGATTGTTGCTTGCGGGGGCAACGCGGGACCTAGCTGCGATGAAGGCAACTTCAACTTGACCCTCTTCGTGCTCTATCCTCAGGTAGGCCACTGAACCGTACGCCTGCTCCGAGGCATCACAGAAGACGTGGACGTCGTATTTACAGAATGGGTGGTCTTTCTGTGATCGTGAATAGCACCTGGGCAGAGAGATCTCCTCTAGACCACTCAACTCCTCCTCCCATTCGTGCCACGATGTAAGTAGATCCTTAGGCAACTGTGGGTCGTCCCAGTCGCGCTTCTTGTCCCACAGGCGTTGTACCAGTATCTTAGCCCGGGTGATGTAAGGGATAAGATAGCCAAGAGGATCATATTGGCTTGCCAGTACTCTGTAAATCTGACGCATCGTCGCTGGGGAAGAGTGTTTGGCTCGATGCTTGTACCGCAGACTGTCGGACTGACAATGCCACTGCAGTCCGAGCGTTGACTCATGGACATCTTGTTGGCCTTGACTGAGCCAGAGGTCACAGGTACTGGATCTGGATTCAGCAGGGAGGTGGGTAATCGCAGACGGACAATTGCTGGCCCACTGCCGAAGCTCGAAGCCTCCAGTGGCTAAAAGTGCACAAAGTTGATCGACTAGTTCTTTAGCCTCCTGGGGTGAGTGAAGACTGCGCAGGCAATTGTCAACGTAGAATGATCTCTCAATTACCTCTCTGAGCTGGTCTCCCGGCTGACTGTGATCCATGACATGCCTTTGCAGGGCATACGTGGCACAGCAGGGACTGCACGTGGTGCCAAAGGGGAGCACCTGCCATTGGTACACGTCGGGGGGTCGCTCAGGCATCAAGTCTCGCCAGAGGAATCGGAGCAAGGGCATGTCACCGGAGAGCAGCCTCACTTGGTGAAACATACCGCGAATGTCGCTGCTTACGGCCACAGGGTGCTCTCGGAAGCGGAGCAGGACCGCTAGCAGTGATGGGCCTAGCGTGGGTCCTGGTAGGAGGAACTCATTAAGACTGTGGCCTTCAAACTGAAAGGAGCAGTTATAGACGACCCGGTTCTTGTTGTTGTGCTCCACCATATGATGGGGGATGTACCATGATTCACTGGAGCTATCCACTTCTCTCGGGTCCAGCTTGGCCACATAGCCTGCTTCCTTCAGTCTGGTAATCTCGGCCTGGTAGGCGGACGCTTGCTCTGGATTCTTAAGTAGCCTCCTCTCCACACTCCTGAGTTGGGGAAGAACAGCTTCCTTAACTCCAGTTTTTTAACAATGTTATTTCCACAAATATCACACACACATATACCTCCCCCCTTCCCCCATCCCAAGTAAGAATGACACCGTATAAATACTGTATAAGAAAAATGTATTTGAATTTATTATTGAAAAAGTGACATCAACAAATGCATACAAGCACAATAGAAACTCCCCTCAGGACCTCTAGTTTAACCTAAAAGAGGGACAGAATAAATGAAGGAGAGATATAAAGTGGGGAGACATATTGACACAGATCTCATTTGATCTCAATGGTAAATGTTAACAATATTTGTAGCATACCTCAGAAAGATCTTTTTGTTGTTGTAGGGCCTGCTTGCTTCTTCCACCATGCCATCTGTTTATAAACTTCTCAGGTTCTCCATCCAGCAAACTGCAGTATTTGCAGAAAATATATTAAAAAAAAGTCAGTCTTGTGTATGTGGCACAAGTTTGCCTGTTTAAACATGAAGCTTAGCATAAAGACCAGCTAGGAAGAAGATAGAGGGGGAAAAATGCCACTTTATGTGTTTAGTCATTTTAAAAAGTATTTAGACCACTTTTTCACTTTTTGCAGACTTTATTATGTTGTAGAATTGATTTTAAACTAATACAATTTTACAGTTTAAAAATGACAAATGGCAAATATCACAACCTGTGAAATGGTGCAGTTTACAGCTATATGAGTAATAGAGTATTCAAAATATTACATGTAAAATGTCAATAAAATTAATAATATTAATTTTGGCCCTATACTTGACTACTCACAACACCCTGACTCAATCAGAACAACAAAATTAATCTTAAGATATTATGGCCTATTTTAATTTCCTAAAAGAAAAAATACATTTACATATGAAGAGTTCAGATGCAAAACCAGCCAAAAAGCCATCACGGTCAAAAATGAGATAATGATACTGAGTAATGCTCTCAACACATATTATATGTCCATCAAATACTTTTTCTTCAAACTCGCTAAAATACCAGCCTCAGCCCAATCAGAAGTACCAGTACTTCCATAGAAACCTGTACATCTGAGCCTGATAATAATGCATTTTTTAAAGAAGGACTTAGCTGGTTTTGCATCTGAACTCTTCACATCTACTCTAGCAAAATAACATTCAATTACTTACATGGCACAGATGCACTCTTTTCAGATGATCTTGACATATCTGACAAAATAAATAAAAAAAAAAGACTAAAAGTAGTATAGCAGGAGGCACATTACACTATTTGCATAGTGTGTTGTGTAATTAAATAATTACATTTCACTAACCACTAATGAATATATGAATTAAAACTGCTGCATACAAATATTGTGAATGTGTTTGACAGTCAGCTGAAAAAAAATATACTTACAAAGCCAAAGACGCTTAATGCTGTGAAGCATATGGGGTGCAGCAGCTACTGACACAAAAACAAAGGGGAGGAAAAGAGTCATATATCTGTACAAATTGAAATGTACTGATTTTTAATAAATGAATATTGACTAACTAGAGTGTTGAACATGGCAAGTCCAAGATGCAGAATGATTAGATTGATCACTTACAACAATCAGATGACAACCTAAAAAAAAGAAAGAAAAAAGAATGAATATTTTCATTATTGAATATAATTATTTTACTTGAATATGACTTTTTTTCTTCCCAGCTGTATACACAGGCCTAAATCTTTTTCTTTTATTGCAATTCTTTGTTATTAATAAAAACAAAAAATATTATTATTATTTGTATTATTATTATTATTACTATTATTATGATAAGGATAAGCTACATTGGCTCGTGTCTTTCTGTCTCTCGCTCGTTCACACACGTAGAGAGAGAGTGCGTGCGTTCAGTGTGCGTCAGTGTCATGTGCTCTCTCAAATCTGAGACAACACAACTTAAGTGTGAAGATATTATTGTTGATAACTGTAAAATGAATATATTTTTTAACTAACATTACCTTGATATGAATGTGAGGTTTTCTCAATCCTAGCAGATCTGCACAAATGACGTCATACAGATAATGGTATAACGGTAACAGTTAGTCAGCAGTGCTGAAGAGCGGCCCATAGAAAATAAAGACGGAAAGACTAGTCTATGTGAACAGTAGGCTTAGATGTGGTACATTTAAGTGACAGTCCATCAATTTTACACTTCCGTACACAAAATAACTGAAAAAGGAAAGCTCTTCCGTCAAGCGATGTCCACTCAGTCAAAGGGAGTCCGGCTGTACACGTGATGTGAGCGGACCACAGCTTATATAGCCTCTGGTTCTTTCGCGGGCCTTGCACGTGAGGTGTAACATAGTCAAAGTTATATTTATATCTATTTTATTCATTTATTTTATTTATCTTCTGAGATGTACATTTAAGTCATTATACCTTGAGTTATATTTATTATTATTATTATTATAACAATTGTTAATAATAATGTTTTCTCTCACGGATTTCATAACCAGAAGATAGCAGCAGGGGATCACTTATTGGCTCATCCTACTCACTAAATTTTGTGGTGAAATGTATTTGATTATTGATGCACTATATTAGTAAACACTAAACACATTTCATGAGAAATGAGTCACTGTGCAGGTGATTAAAGTCTGCAGACAGACTCTATATTTGGCTACAATAATTCAACAGTCCCTTACCTCATCAATGTACTTTGCTATGTCATGCAGGCAACTGTTTGTTCATCATATTGAAAGTGATACTGAGAGTGATGCTGAAAAAGTCATGTGGACAAAAAAAGCTTGGCAGCAACTGCTTACTTTCCAGTAAACACAAAAAACAACAACATCAGCAGTGTATAAAAGGTCTCGAGAAAGTCATCCAGAAGACAGAGCCAAGACCAAGCTACAGCTCAGACGTTCTTCAGGGCTTCAGAATAAAAGCAGGTAAGCAAGCCCTGAATTTATTTAAATTCAGTTATTTGAAATCAAGTATCTTTGTCTTTAAAGCTGGGAAAAGCAGTCTGCAGAACAGACAAATGGGACCAAATGCTTTGCTCAAACAGATTTCTGAAGACAATTCACAGCAATCTCTGTAATGGCCCTTATAGATCTGGAAGGTCTTATTGTATGATTATATATACATGCTATGATGGTTCTCAATGATTGTGTTGATGTTTAGTGGCATATAAATTTATTTGAACTGATTTAAATACAGATGTGTAGTACAAATACAGGGTGGTAACAATGCTCAGTATGTGCTAGTGTTGCTAGCTTCAGAAAAGGAAAATAAGGGACAATTATGATTATTCTTAGGAAAATTACGGACGCAATAAGGGACGCTTAAAATATTTGTACTGTGTAGTAAATATATGTATAAAAGGTGTATAAAAGGTTCTCCAGAAATAATCACATTTTATTTGCTTAACCCATTTATGTACAATTATTCTAAAAGGAATTTTAATGTCACACAAAAAATGTCACATTACACACAAAACATTGGCCTGAGTAAACTGTTCCACTGTAGAATTGTGAAACATGTCTTTCCTCTGCTACATTGCCTTGCTGGATGTTGGGCTCACGATCAATAATCAAAAAGTGGACGATAAAATTAGTGGATGGAATTGTAGTTAGCGCGAGTTCCGTTCACAGTGTAGTGGGAGCTTTTTTTTTTTTGCAAAAGTTTTAGCCACCTGTCTTGAGAAAGTTCTTTCTTCTGTAATCTCCACAGATCAAACACGATTCATCAAGAATCACCTCCTATTTTTTAACATTAGAAGATTATTAAACATTATTTACACATCAAGTCTGAATCCCACTCAGGTACTTATTTCTATGGATGCAGAAAAGGCCTTTGATCGGGTTGAGTGGGATTATCTTTTCGCCGCTCTGGTAAAATTTGGATTTGGTTCTAATTTTATTTCATTTATTAAATTACTATATGCCCACCCTCAAGCTTCTATACAAACAAATAATAACAACTATTATTTTCCATTAAGACGATCTACAAGACAGGTTTGTTCCCTGTCACCCCTGCTATTTGCTTTAGCTATAGAACCCTTGGCAATCTTCTCTACATGCATCTACAGCCTATAGTGGGATAATGAAAGGGGGAAAAGAGCACAAAGTATCGTTATATGCTGATGACCTTTAAGTTTACATTTCTAACCCCTTACAATCTGTACCAACCATTATGTCAATTTTAGATAAATTTGAAAAGATCTCAGGATATAAGATTAATTTTTCTGAAAGTGTCGTATTTCTGATCAACCTTAAAGCCCAATTAGAAATATCTTGGTTACGTATGGTAACCCTCGTTCCCTGATGGAGGGAACGGAGGCATGTGTCGTATAACGACATATGGAGATCGTTTTGGGATCACTAGATGATCTCTCATTGCGGCTGTGGCCTCTTCTGATTCTTAAAAGGCATAAACTCTATGAATAGCAGTCGCTACACCTGGTTGATGTACATTGTGATGCATACTCCTCCTCACAGGAAGAGGGATGCTATGGAATAAACCTAGGGACTCACCAGTGGGGAAGTACTAAACTAGGGAAATCTCTGCGGTGGGCTCCAGGAGGGAAGGAGACTACCTATCCCACAGAGACCGATGACAGACCAGCTCTGTCAAAGGGAAAGACACTGGGTTCACCGAAGGGGAGCTGGACAGTGGGGATACATCGTATGGGGTGACCAACAGGGCATCCACAACATACTGGGCAACAGCCAACTCAACTACTGTGGTAAAAGAGGCCTAGGGTTCACCAGCCCGGGGAACTGAACTAGACCAGTTAAGCGTACTTTGTCACCTGGTCAGGGGTGAGAGGCTGCGCAAGCACTACACCCAGCCAGTTCATCAAGGTTTTACCTGTTGTCACCGAACACTTAAGACGAAACTAGTTCCATGCGGAGGTTATAAAACCTTGCAAAAGTGTTGGGTGTAGCCCAGCCTGCAGCTCTACAGATGTCTGCTAGTGATGCACCGTGTGCTACAGCTGAAGTAGCAGCAATGCCACGAGTGGAATGAGCTCTGACGCTTAGCGGACACGGCACATCCTGGACCTGGTACGCCCTGAGAATGGCATCCACAATCCAGTGAGCCAGTCTCTGTTTGGAGACAGCCTTCCCCTTTCGCTGTCCTCCAAAGCAAACAAAGAACTGTTCAGATTGCCTGAAATTCTGTGTCCGTTCCAAGTTAACATGGAAGGCACGAACCGGACGTAACAGAGTCAAGTCTGGGTTTCCCCCTCGGAGGGTAATGCTTGCAAGTTCACCACTTGGTCCCTGAAAGGAGTAGTGGGAACCTTGGGCACATATCCAGGCTGGGGTCTCAGGACAACGTGAGAGTAGGCCAGCCCAAATTCTAGGCACTCGTCACAGACTGAACGGTTAAAGGCTCGAACGGTTCTCTCTGTAGGCCCAGGAGGACTACAGAAAGGTCCCAAGAGGGTATGAGACGCGGGATTTATCCTCTGGGCGCCTCTTAGGAACCTGGTTATGAGGTTGTGCTTTCCCAAGGACCTGCCATCCACCAAGTTATGGTTCGCTGCAACAGCAGCCATGTAAACTTTGAGCATGGAAGCAGACAGATGCTTTTCTAAGCCTTGCTGTAAAAAGGAAAGCACTGCCCCAAGGCCACATCTCTGTGGGTCCTCACCATGGGAGGCACACCACCTAGTGAACACACGTCATTTCAGAGCATAGAGCTGTCTTGTAGAAGGAGCTCTCGCCTGAGTAATCGTATCTATCACCGCTGGTGATAGCTCTCCGAAGTCCACCTCGTCCAGTCCAGGAACCAGACGTGGAGGTTCCAGAGATCTGGGCGCAGGTGCCAAATTGTGCCCTGCCCCTGAGAAAGAACGTCCTTCCTCAGAGGGAATTTGCCAGGGAGGAGCTGATGCTAGCAGCGTGAGGTCCATGAAACAAGTCTGGTTGGACCAATAGGGGGCAACCATGAGGACATGATGACATTCTTCCCTGACTTAGCACAGAGTCTGTGCAATGAGGCTCACTGGGGGAAACGCAATTTAATCAAATTGATTCAATATTTCAGACCTGGTCCAATAAAGGGATACACTCCTTTCAAAAGTGTTTTACAACATTTCAGCAGCTGCAGCTGATATTTGATCTACCTAGTACACATTTTAAAAAAATATTTACAAGCTCACAGTTTTGCTCAAAAGAATTTTCCTCATTTCCTATTGAGCCACAAACTTCTCAAATGGAGAAATTGTTTTTACAGAATCCATTTATCAAAGGAGGAGTTTCAATTATATATAACAAATTATCACAGCTAGAATGTGATGTTTCATTAGAGCATCTAAAAACGGCATGGGAGGAAGACCTTGGAGTAGATATTGAAGATTGGCAATGGGATAAAGCACAAGAACAAGTTCATTTTTCTTCCTTATGTATTATACGTGGTCTAATACAATTCAAGATCTTGCATCGACTTCACTTGTCTAAAGTAAAGCTCTCTAAGATGTTTTCCTCTGTGGACTCACTATGTGCTATCCAAAAATCAGTGTACAGTGCTTGGATTTGTTACACTCTTAGCATGTAGATTGATTTTGGAAACAGAAAGATCCACCACTTTTCCCTTTTCTGGACATTGATTAAAAATGTTATGTCCTACCTGCAGCTTGAAAAGATCAGATTCTCCCTAAAAAAGAAAACTAGAAATTTTTATGCAGCATGGAAACCTTTTATTAATTATTTTAATAAGAAAGCAGTAATGGAGCCATAACGCAAACAAGACCCTCCCCCCCTTTTTTATTTATTTCTTTAGTTTTTTATTATTTGTTTCTTTATTTTTCTTTTCCTTTCTCTTTATCTTTTTTTCTTTCGTTATTTATTTATTTATTTATTTATTTGTTTTTCTTTTCCCATATATCAGTACAGTGTTAAAATCCACTGTTTAAAAATTATTTGTATACATTTGTAAAAATTATATTGGAATTTTTGTGCCAATGTAGAAAACTTAATAAAGAGAATGTTATATATATATATATATATATATATAGGAGTAAAAAAAGAATAGGAGTGATAGCGGCAGTTTTGAGTAAAACTGGAACAGCAGCAGAAATAAGACAAGATGTGAAATAGAACTAGAAGTGGCAGAGGAACAGTGTTTTAAAAAGAATGTTGGTGTACAGTCAACATGGCATGAAGAAGAGTTGGATTTTTGTATTATTTCATTAAGGTGGGATTTGTCAAGGAGAAGCTATCAAGCATTTGAATAGACTGAGCTAGTTCACAAGTATAAGTGGTCAGTTCTGCACCAAATGTCCCATATAGAGCATCCAGCTTATCCTAAAAGGAACATAAAAAAGAACAGCATAGATCATCAGATTCTCGTAAAGAGGCATTCTGGTTTACCATGCTAAAAAGTGATTTAGGCTTATTGTTCGTTATGTCAAGTCAAGTCAAGTCAAGTCAAGTCACCTTTATTTATACAGCACTTGAAACAATACAGATTGTGACAAAGCAGCTTTACAGTATTAAATAAGAAACAGTGCATCAAAAGTGCAAAAGGACAACAGTAAACACTCAATTTTCAGTTAAAGGCAGTTCATCATTGAATTTCATGATGTCAGTTTAAACAGTATACGATATTGGTGAAAATTAAGTGTCCCCAACTAAGCAAGCCAGAGGCGACAGCGGCAAGGAACCAAAACTCTATCGGTGACAGAATGGAGAAAAAAACCTTTGGAGAAACCAGGCTCAGTCAGGGGGCCAGTTCTCCTCTGGACAGACGAACCAGCAGTTTGTACCAAAGTGCAGAGGACTTTTCTGGTTCCTGTAGTCGTGTGCCAATAGCCATCTAGGTGACGAGGCCTTCACTGTGGATCCGTCTCTGGGGCTCATCTAGTTGACATGGTCTCCGCTGACATTCAGGGTTGTAGAGATCATTTCTAGGTGCTGATCCACCTTCTGGGGTGGGTACGGAGTGGATCCAGGGGACTGCAGTGACCATCTGATCTAGATACAGACTGGATCTGGTGGCTACGTGACCTCGGAATAAGAAAGAAACAGACTAATATTAGCGTAAATGCCATTCTTCTTACGATGCAACGAGTACATCAGGTGTTATGGGAGTTGTTCCCGGTTCTGGTTGACCTAATTAATGCAGCCTAACAATATTTTAACAGATCTGAATTATAGAAACGTGTTAATGTGTAAGCGATGTTAAAGAGATGGATCTTTAATCTAGATTTAAAAACTGACAGTGTCTGCATTGCAAACAGTGTTAGGCAGATTGTTCCAGAGTTTGGGTGTTAAATAAGAGAATGATCTGCCACCTGCAGTTGATTTTGATATTCTAGGTATTATCAAATTGCCAGAGTTTTAAGAATGCAGCGGATGCGAAGGACTATAATGTAATAAGAGCTCGCTCAGGTACTGGGGTGCTAAACCGTTCAGGGCTTTATAAGTAATAGCATACCTAGGTTCCTAACTGATGACAAAGAATTAACATAGCAGCCATCAAGTATTAGACAGTGTTTTAGGTTATTACATGCAGAGGTTTTAGGTCAGATAATTAGCACCTCTGTTTTTGCAGAATTTAACAGTAAGACATTACTCGTCATCCAGTTTTTTATATCAACTACACACTCCAGTTTTTCAAATTGGTATGTTTCGCCGGGCCGCAAAGAAATATAGAGTTGAGTATCATCAGCATAACAATGAAAGCTAACACCATGTTTCCTGATGATATCTCCCAAGATTAACATGTAAAGCGTAAAAAGTAATGGCCCTAGTACTGAGCCATGAGGTACTCCATACTGCACTTGTGATCGATTTGATACCTCTTCAATTATTGCCATGAATTGATGGCAGTCAGATAAGTACGACTTGAACCATGCCAATGCACAACCACTAATAGCAACATAATTCTGTTCAAAAGAATGTTGCGGTCAACAGTGTCAAACGCAGCACTAATAGAGAGATACAACCACAATTGGATGACAAGAGCAGATCATTTGTAACTCTAATAAGAGCAGTCTCAGTACTATGATACAATCTAAAACCTGACTGGAAACGCTCACAGATACCATTTTTCTGTAATGGAACATTGTGATTGTAATTGTGAGGATACTACCTTTTCTAGTATCTTTGACAGAAAAGGGAGATTCGAGATTGGTCTGTGATTAATTAATTCGTTGGGGTCAAGTTGTGTTTTTTTAATGAGAGGCTTAATAGCAGCCAGTTTGAATGTTTTCGGGACATATCATAATGTCAATGACGAATTAATAATATTCAGAAGTGGATCACTGACATCTGGAAGCACCTCTATTAGTAGCTTAGATGGAATAGGGTCTAACAGAAATGTTGCTGGTTTAGATGATTTAACAAGCTTTTACAATTCTTCCTCTCCTATAGTAGAGAATGAGTGGAATTGTTCCCAAGGAGATCTATAGGGTACACTCAAGCCAAGCAGAACAAAAAAACTCTAGTTTTGTTTTCCTCCAGCTGCGCTCCATTTTCTGGGCTGCTCTCTTTAGGGCGCAAGTGTGCTTGTTATACCACGGGGGAGGACTGTTTTCCTTAATCTTCCCTAAGTGCAAAGAAGCGACCGTATCTAGAGTGCTAGAAAAGAGAGAGTCAATATTTTCTGTTACATCATCAGGTTTTTCTGAGCTATTGGTTATGCTGAGGAATTCAGACAAATCAGGAAGATTACTTACAAAGCAGTCTTTTGTGGTAGAAGTGATGGTTCTACCATACTTGTAATAAGGAGTTGAATTTAAAGTTTCAGTTATCTGGAGTATACACAAGACTAGATAATGATCTGAGATATCATCGCTGTGCTGCTGAATTTCAACACCATTAAAGTCAATTCCATGTGACATTATTAAATCTAGAGTATGATTTTGACAATGAGTAGGTCCTGACATGTGTTGTCTAACACCAGTAGAGTTAAGAATGTCTATAAATGCTGATCTCAGTGCAGAATTTTTTATTATCAACATAGATGTTAAAGTCACCCACTATTAAGACTTTATCTGCAGCCAACACTAACTCGGCAAATCGGCAAATTCTTTAATAAAGTCTGTATGGTGCTCTGGTGGCCTGTATACAGTATCCAGTACAAATGTCACAGGGGATTTATCATTAACACTTGTTTCTCTATACCTGAGAAACACTGAAAATATTGCTATAAATTGCTATAAATTTTGTAGAAACACCTCCTTTACCTTTTAGATGCGGCTCATGTTTATAACAGTAATCTTGGAGGGTAGACTCATTTAAAATAATGTAATCATCTGGTTTTAGCCAGGTTTCTGTCAAACAGAGCACATCTAGGTTATGATCAGTGATCATATAATTTACAAAAAGTGCTTTTGTAGAAAGGGACCTGATAATTCAAAAAGCCAAGTTTTAGGTGAATGGAGCAGTAAGCACATCATCACATGATCTTTGATTCCTGTTTATCGCTGATTAGCAAGTTGTATAGAAAAAAGACTAAGCTAACTACACTTTTTATCAAAAGCAAGCAGTAGGCGGCGGATTTTAAGTGTTTAGTCAATCTACATCCTCTGACGAAAATCATACTGGTGAATTTGTGATCGTATGATCCATGAGGCCAACAGGAGACATAAATGTAACATCGGGTCCCTGATGAATGAATAATTCAAAGTATGGAATGTCTAGAATGATCAAATATCTAAATTATTCAGAATTGGTATTTGTAATCAGCTTTTGATTAGAAATACAGTCTAAATTTAATGATCACTTGAAATTGGAGTCAGATTAAACCCGGAGCTAGACAAAATTGAAACTAAATCCTGATAAATTAAGTGAGCTTTGCAGAAGCGCAAATAAAAGATGCATTACACAAACACGCATTAAACCTTTAACCAGGTCGCTGAACTCTGCTTTTGGGTTGGCAAGTAGATCTTTACAGTGTTTTCTTCTTTGGCAAAAGGCCTCTCAACAAAGTAAGCCTGAACTTTGTTTCTAAATTGGCTGGTGATGTCCTTCCCAGTTTGATCTTCTTTATTCTCTAACTTTCTATAGCGAGTCAGATTAAGAGTCAGATGCTGAAGGTTCATCAACTGTAGTCAGAGTTGAAGTTCTCAATCCTGTTGACAGAATCCCATCAGAACATCAGCTAGTAAAGTAAATGTCATTTATGCTAAATAGTGCTAAGTTCATAAAGAGCAGCAGACAGCATGATCTAATTCAGTCTTCTCAGCCATGGACTTCTCTGGATAGGAAAAAAAACGGGTTCTGTTTCTTTTTACTTTAGTTATAATTAATGCAGTTGTATTTGTTTTTAGTTATTTTACATAGCTATCAAATACTGACCTATGTTTAATGTCTAATGTTACAGAATATCCTGAATAATGGGTTCCTCGGCTTCAGTTTCAGTCATAAATCAAACTCCTTATACCTGGTACTTTGCCACCCAGGACAAAGAGGTAATGAGAAATCCTTACACAAGATTATTTATATAATTTTGTTCTTTTTTTCTGGTTAGAATGAATAACTGAGGGCATGACATAATATCTCACAACAAAATCAGTCTGTTCTTTATGTATTTCATTCATTGCTTTTCTGATGGAAACAAATGGAAAATGGAATGGAAATGATTTATAATTGTACTCCCCAGTATACACGCATCAGTGCTGGCTGCACAACATTCTATCAGGAGTACTGGGAAAACCATTGCTTCATCTACTTCAGATACGAAAATCACACATGGAATAGCTTTTCATATGAGTTTAGCACCAGGCAAGTCGGCACGTCTTTTATCCTAAAAGAAACACATGACCGTTCCCAGATTCAGATGCACTACACCTCTGATGGTGCCACTCTCTTCTGTCCCAACTACGGTAAGTTCCTACAAGCGTCAGTTCCGCTCTCCACTATACAGTCAAAAGTATGTGCACCCCTGACTCTTACATTAGAGGGAGATGCGGGAGTCGATTTTCAAACCTCTCCTGACTCATCCAAATCCCATGAAAAACTGGGGGAAAATCCTATCCCGTCCCAATCCCAGAAGAATGACTCCCATTACCCCCTTTACAGTACTTTGCAAGTACTGTACGTCAATATTCTACCTACCCTAACCTTAACATAAGCCTATTAATACTATGAGAGTTAGTTGACATGTAGTTGCAAAGTTGCTTATAGTTGACTATAGTCAGTAAAGTAAGGGGAGCATCAAAATAAAATGTAACCTAACATACAAACATTGCAACTTTTTCAGTTGAAATGATTAACTAGCTGACATCAAAATTAATATTAGCCTCACAGGGAACACTCAAATAACACTCCACACCTAAACAATTAAAAGATGTAGTAAAATACTGTGTAGATCTTAAATAAACAATGTCAAGATATATAGTCCATTACAAATGTAAAATAAAATTTAATTTGGTGTTCATTGTGAGTTATAAATAATCATTATAATCATCATAAATGTTATAACCACAAATGCATAAGCATTATAATTATATCATGATTGTTGTCATAATTACTTATAAGATGATATAACTTATTATAAGGTTTTTCATAATGCATTATGTATTTATTATAATACCTTAAGAATACCTTTATAATGTATTATAAATATGGGCTTCATAGAAAGTGTTACCTCATTAAATTCTGTAACCTACTAACCCTAGATCTGTTACTAGTGTTAAAAGTTACTTTTTTTGATAGCATTGATAATGTTTCTGACAGATAATATCATGTTTTTTTTTTTTTTTTCAAATGTGGTAGGCTATCTGTCAGCAATAACCTGTCAGTGAGTGTTTT
>NW_026128408.1:0-9596 GCF_022985175.1 Labeo rohita
TCACAGTGTTAAACATGTCACTTCCTGCTGACAGTAGGTGGCGCTATGACTATAACTGAATATTGGCACGTAAAAGTGTTCAGGCCAGGCCTCTTATCAAGCATATTAAGTTTGGGGCAGATTGGACATTGCATGCCTGAGTTAGAGTAACTTCCTGTTTCATTGCATTAAGAGCATGCTTAAGCAATTAGCTAAGTGTTGCTAACATGTTATAGCATGTTTCTAGCATGTTGCTACCCTATTTAACACTTGTTGATATTTTTAAAATGTTGTTAGGCATCCACAACAGTATTAAATATGTGACTTCCTGTTGCCAGCAGATGGCGCTTTGACTATAACTGAATACGGGCATGGGCATGTGTTCAGGCCAGGACTCTTATCAAACATGTTAAGTTTGGGGCAGATTGGACATTTTATGCCTGAGTTACAGTAACTTCCTGTTTCATTGCATTATTTGCATGCTTTAGCATTTTAGCTAAGTGTTGCTAACATGCTTTACTATGTTTGTAGCATGTTAAATATTAAGTTTGGGGCAGATTGGACATTGTATGCATGAGTTACAGAAATTTTCTTTTTCTTTGTATTAATAGCATGCTTTAGCTTTTAGCTAAGTGTTGCTAGCATGTTGTAGCATGATTGTAGCATGTTGGTAGCCTATTTAAAACTTGCTAATGCTTTTTAATATGTTGCTAGGAGTCCGTAACAGTGTTAAACATGTCACTTCCTGTTGTCATCAGGTGGCGCTATGACTATAACTGAATATGGGCACTGACATGTGTTCAGGACCGGACTCTTATCACACCTGTGAAGTTTGAGGCAGATCGGACATTGTTTGCCTGAGTTACAGCCACTTCCTTTTTCATGGCGACACGTCAAATTTTGTCAGGCCGCCACGGACACGCCCCTCGACGAAAACTCAAAAGCTTCGCAATTTAACATCGCAAGGGCCTTATGATAACACTCAGCAAATTTGAAGATGATCGGATAAAAACTGTAGGAGGAGTTCGTTAAAGTACGAGGCCTGAAAATGGCAAAAACTGCACAAAAATCGTACAGGAAATTCAATATAACGGACTTCCTGTTGGGTTTAGGATGTTGTACCAGGAGACTTTTGTAGGTATTGGTGTGCTACACCTGTGTACCGAGTTTCGTACATGTACGTGAAACGCAGCTCGAGGCGCACTCCGTTGAAATTTTATAGGTGGCGCTATCGAGCCATTTTGCCACACCCACTTCTGAAAACCATATCAGATGTAAATTTTCGCCAGGACTGATGCATGTGCAAAGTTTCATGAGTTTTCGAGCATGTTTAGGACCTCAAAAAGACTTTTTACTTTGGAGAAGAAGAAGAAGAAGAATA
The DNA here is from genome assembly GCF_022985175.1 of Labeo rohita. Lineage (NCBI taxonomy): Eukaryota > Metazoa > Chordata > Actinopteri > Cypriniformes > Cyprinidae > Labeo > Labeo rohita. Next base: position 1,361 of record NW_026128408.1, read on the forward strand.
ATAAACAGAGCAATTCCAATAGGGTCCTCGCACTGCAGTGCTCGGGCCCTAATAATAAACGGAGCAATTCCAATAGGGTCCTCGCACCACCGGTGCTCGGGCCCTAACTAAACGAACAAAATTCACTAAAATGAAACAAGAATTTTGTTAAAACAATCACCTTCATCCCTATTTAAGTTTGTTGTTATCGACTTCTCCTTTATCTATCTAACCTCATCCTGAACATCAGTTTGAAGCTACATTCACCAGATCCACATTATAAACATTCCTGTTTTTCTTAGACAAAATATTTTCTTCCTCAACATTACCCACCAATCTCACCAGATGCCATGCAAATCCAGCTGTGTGTTGTAAAAAGGTTCAGTGCACATCCTATGACCTACTGAACTTTTTGGCAAAGTTCACAACACCAGTAGACCCAGCTGCGCTCACAGGTGTATGCCATAAATGGTTGGAATAGATACCCTTTTGATCACTGAACATCTTAGAGAAAATATCTGTTTTGATCACTGAACTTCACACCCCCACAAAAGTTAAAAATGCCAGCTCCCCTCAATTAGACTGTAAATGAATCGCAAACCCCCCCAGAAACCATCTTTAGAGTTTTACAACACTGGCTGATCTGATAAGACATGCATTGACGATCGTAGACCCCCACTCACCAACCTCTCTGTTTTATTAGACTGTGTGATACAAGCTTTTTACATTTCGTGTGATGTTGTTAAGTTTAGACGATTAAATATATGAACGTGTGTTTTAACTACCAGTCCGCAAGTCTTACGGGAAGAAAATCCTCTCTTGTTTTTTTGTGTAGCGTGAAACAAAACATTTGCATTCACCTTGATATTTTAACTACCTACATGTACATGCATAAGTGCATTTCAACTGATATAACAGGCTGTAAGTTCTAAGACTGACAAAAATCAAAGAGTGAATAAATAAATTAAATTAATCAAGTGTGAAAAACTAAATAAAATAAACTAAAATAAAGAAACATTTTCCTGTGGCTTAGGAGAAGTTTGTTTGAAAGGAAACTGGTATGATCTTTAAAAATGAAAAACTATTTGTATTAATATTAAAACAGGAAGAATGCTTTCATCAATTAAGAAATGTCATAGATTTATTAACCCTTTAACTGTCACTCCCATTTTGAACATAGACGTGAAAATGCACTATCCAAACTTACATTTTCCATGGTAATGCAATGTCTCCAACGATTTACAGTTTTGTCATGATTAGTTTAGGATCTATTTGTAATATGGCGAAGTAAACTTAGGCGTCCCGTTGAGGGGGCGGGTGACAGTTTAATAAAAGTATTTGTTTTTGTTTTTTTTTGTTTTTTTTGAAAAGTTTATTTGGTTTAATTCTTTTATCATACATTTGAATCTTTGCGTTGGCCTCTGCTTATGGTGTTACGGCCTGTGTTAGGGGGCGGGGTTTGATCGCTGCACCCATAACTTCATTTTGAGGTAGGCAGCAAGGAAAGAGGGTGTATTTTCGCTGAACAGTGTAAGATGTTTGACTCTTTTTCTTTTCTTTTACTTTAACTCTTGTATCAGTAAAAACTCTACCTTTTTAAAGTTGTAATGTTAGACTACAACATAGATTTTGACAACTACCATATGCTATTTTACAAGATGTGTCTGATACTTTTTTGTTTTAGATCAACGTAAGATACTCGACTCTTTTTTTCTTTTACTTTAACTCTTGTATTAGTAAAAAACTCTAGCTCTTCTTAAAGTGCAACATAGATTTTAACAACTATCGTATGCTATTTTACAAGTGTCACGAACCTGGTCGGTGTCCCGTTGTCTACTCACCACCAGATGTCACTCTCGCTCCACCCACTCACTCTGACTGTCGCTTTGCATCTCGGACTGCATCTCCCATCCTCCACCGCTCTGATTGCGTCAGCCCCCGTGACCAATCAGGCATCCTATAAAACCCCGATCCTCCTCAGTTGCACTTCCTGGATTGTTGTTTCGTTGATTCTTTATATTGTTTATATTCCTGTTTCCCTAGTGTTTTCCAAGTTCCTGGTTTTTTGATCTCCTGCCTGGTTTTCTCGTTTACGTCTGTCTAGCCGCCTGCCTTGTGATTTATCGCTCGTCTTTATCGGATTATTCTCTTGGATCGCCTGTTACATCCCTGTCTGCTCCTGTCTCTACCCTGCCTGTATGACCATGTCTCTGTCTCGTCCCAATAAAAGCTTGCTTATGGATCCGCTCGCCTCTCGTCAATCACTCCTCGTAACAGAACAATCCAGCACAACAGGATCCAGCAGCTTTCACCCCGGACATTCATCAGATATGGACACGGACATAACTCTATCCAGAATCAAACAGCGATCACACACACTTGAACAATATACACGTGAGTTTATTTCCATTGCTAACCATTCCACTCTCCCGGACTGTATATTAATTGAGGTTTTCTGTGACGGCGTGAACCAGCCCCTCCGTGCACGACTGAGACGCGAGGGCCCGCGCTCGTCACTGGAGGATTTTTTAAACTTTGCATTTTTGTGTGTGGGTTCGCCGTGCACCGTGGGGGTCGCGCAGAGGGAGCGCGACAACGCGGCAATGGCGACCGCGCGTCCCATTCGCAGATGGACGGTCATGCCGGAGCACGATGCTACAAACACGTTTGCCGCCTAGATTGCTCGTGAAATGGCGGCCGTGTCGGAGCGCGCTCGAGCAATGGCGGCGATAGCGGAGCCCGTTCACAAGATGGCGGCAGCGCCGGCGCGCACTCACAAGATGGCGGCGGAAACAGAGCTCCGTCACGTCACAGCTGCCATACCAGAGCTATATGGAGCTGCAGCCGCATTTCCTGAGTCAAGTAAAGTTTTCGAGCCAAGTCAAGTTGCTGCTGCTGTTCCTGCGTCAAGTCAGAACTGCTCTTAAGGCAAGTCAAGTTAAAACTGTTTCCTGTGTCAAATCAGGCCAGAACTGTTGTCCCTGTGTCAAGTCAGGTTTTATAGGATGCCTGATTGGTCACGGGGGCTGACGCAATCAGAGCGGTGGAGGATGGGAGATGCAGTCCGAGATGCAAAGCGACAGTCAGAGTGAGTGGGTGGAGCGAGAGTGACATCTGGTGGTGAGTAGACAACGGGACACCGACCAGGTTCGTGACATAACTCAGTAGAAACAGCAGCTGGTGCAGGTTCCTCTAATGGCGGTTGCCATCTGGTGTGTGTGGGCTGCACACTGTGCCCCTGAGATCACGTCTGTTCACAGATCAACCCCTGAGGCCACGTCTGTTCACCAGTCTGCTCCAGAGCTCCCGTCTGATCTCAAGCCTGCTCCAGAGTCCCTCTCTGATCTCAAGCCTGCCGCAGAGCTCTCGTCTGGTTTCCAGCCTGCTCCAGAACTCCCCTCTGATCTCAAGCCTGCTGCAGAGCTTTCGTCTGGTCTCCAGCCTGACCCAGAGCTCCCCGCTGATCACAAGCCTGCTTCAGAGGTCCCGTCGGGTCTCAAGTCTGCTCCCGAAGCCTTCCCCATCGGAGAAGCTGCGCCAAAGCCTCCAGAGGTGTCGGCGTCGGCCGTAGAACCTCTTATGGAGGGGGCGTTAACTGCTAAACTCTCTGCTTCTCCCTTTTTCTTGTCTGCATCCTCTGTCACTGTTCTCCCCAGGTCCTCGTCCAAGACGCAGCCTCCTGTTCCGCCCCGGAGGGCTGCTCCGCCTCCTGTTCCGCCCCGGAGGGCTGCTCCGCCTCCTCCGCCTCCTGTTCCGCCCCGGAGGGCTGCTCCGCCTCCTGTTCCGCCCCGGAGGGCTGCGGTACCTCCTGTTCCGCCCCGGAGGGCTGCGGTACCTCCTGCTCCGCCTCCTGTTCCGCCCCGGAGGGCTGCGGTACCTCCTGCTCCGCCTCCTGGTCCGCCCCGGAGGGCTGCTGCGCCTTCTCTCCCTACTCTGTCTGCCTCCTCTGTCCCTGCTTTCCCCAGGTCCCAGACCGTGACGCAGATTCCTGTTTCTCCCTGGAGGGCTGCTCCGCCCCCTGCTCTGCCTCCGGCTCCGCCCTGGAGGGCTCCTGCGCCTCCTGTTCTGCTTCTGGCTCCGCCCTGGAGGGCTCCTGCGCCTCCTGCTCTGCCTCCGGCTCCGCCCTGGAGGGCTCCTGCGCCTCCTGCTCTGCCTCCGGCTCCGCCCTGGAGGGCTCCTGCGCCTCCTGCTCTGCCTCCTGCTCTGCCTCCGGCTCCGCCCTGGTGGGCTCCTGCGTCTCCTGCTCCGCCCTGGAGGGCTCCTGCGCCTCCTGCTCCGCCTCCGGCCCCTCCCTGGAAGGCTCCTGCTCCACCTCCGCCCTGGAGGGCTCTTGCTCCGCCTCCGGCCCCACCCTGGAGGGTACCTGCTCTGTCGGTCCTGCCTCAATCTCTGGGCTTCCCTCATGGACCTGGTCCTCCTGCCTTCGCTCTGTCTCCCTCCCATCCCACCGCTCCCCTGGACTGTTGTTTCTTTCGAGCGTCTGGAAGCCGCTCCTTGGGGGGGGGCTATGTCACGAACCTGGTCGGTGTCCCGTTGTCTACTCACCACCAGATGTCACTCTCGCTCCACCCACTCACTCTGACTGTCGCTTTGCATCTCGGACTGCATCTCCCATCCTCCACCGCTCTGATTGCGTCAGCCCCCGTGACCAATCAGGCATCCTATAAAACCCCGATCCTCCTCAGTTGCACTTCCTGGATTGTTGTTTCATTGATTCTTTGTATTGTTTATATTCCTGTTTCCCTAGTGTTTCCCAAGTTCCTGGTTTTTTTGATCTCCTGCCTGGTTTTCTCGTTTACGTCTGTCTAGCCGCCTGCCTTGTGATTTATCGCTCGTCTTTATCGGATTATTCTCTTGGATCGCCTGTTACATCCCTGTCTGCTCCTGTCTCTACCCTGCCTGTATGACCATGTCTCTGTCTCGTCCCAATAAAAGCTTGCTTATGGATCCGCGCCTCTCGTCAATCACTCCTCGTAACAACAAGAACGTGTCTGATACTTATTTTTTTTGTTTGTTTGTTTTAGATCAGCGTAAGATGTTCGACACTTTTTATTTTCTAACTTGTAACAAACACTACCTTTTTAAAATTGTAATGCTAGACTACAACATAGATTTTGACAAGTATCTTACGCTGTTGCTTAACGATCGCATCTGATACTTTTTTGTTTTAGATGCTCGACTTTTTTTTCTTTTCTTTTACTTTAACTCTTGTATCCTTTTACCTTTTTAAAAAGTGCAACATTTTTGACAACTACCAAATGCTATTTTACAAGATGTGTCTGATACTTTTTTGTTTTGGATCAACGTAAGATGCTCGACTCTTTTTCTTTTCTTTTACTTTAACTCTTGTATGAGTAAAAAAAAAAAAAAAAAACTAGCGTTTTTAAAAGTGCAACATAGATTTGGCAACTATCGTCTGATACTTTTGTTTGTTTTAGATCAGCGTAAGATGTTCGACTCTTTATTTTCTAACTTGTAACAAACACTACCTTTTTAAATTTGTAATGCAAAATACAACAGATTTTGACAAGTATCTTATGCTGTTGCTTAACGATCACGTCTGATACTTTTTGTTTTGTTTTAAATCAACGTAAGATGCTCGACTTTTTTTTTTTTTTTTTTTTTTTTTCTTTTCCTTTAACTCTTGTATCTGTAAAAACTCTACCTTTTTTAAAAACATTTAATTTTGCAATATTTTGACAACTATCGTATGCTTTTGTTTTACATAGACGTGTCTCACTGCTTTTTGTTACTGGTTAACGATCGTATTTGATACATTTTTGTTTTAAATGTATCAACAAAATTGTTTAACAATACATAAATGCTCATCTTGACTTGTTTTACTGTTTCTGGAAAACACCGTTGTCACAGTGTTTCTATTGAATGTGAAAAACTTTAATAAAAACTATCCCCTTGATCCCGTTTTACCCAACCATTTCACACTTCAAAGTTTAAAGCACATCGTTTTGAACATTTTACAATGGCCCACTTCAAAAAACACTTTCTCAAACAATAAGATAACGGTCATAAATTCCTTTGAATCACTGAGGTGAACAAACAGATGTACAAACAGGTGGCCAGTTTGGGGGTGGGGGTGTACAAAAACAGGTGGCCAGTTGGGGGTGGGAGGAATTTTTATGAGGGGCAATAAATCATATTTTGACACAGAAGGTGCCCTATTAACTCTCTAACGGGTGTAGAAAATCAATATCACATTTGTAATCATGGTAGCCTAAGTTTTAGAGAAGTCTTCGTGTGATATTAACTATGAAGTGGAATAAATCTACATTTTCTGTCCCCATGTCTTAAATTTGTGATCATTCTAAATGTATTTTAGCAGACTGAATCATGCAGTGAAAGAATGCACTGTTAATGCATACCTGCACTGTTAATGAGTGCACTGTGTTAATGTTTTTGAAATATACTCATAATGTCAAATTGAACATCGTCAAAACTACAATTACAATATTATCGCAGTCCATATATATCGCACACCCCTATATCTGGTCCATTTTTCTTGGCAACTAGGGAATAAACAGCCCTGTATATTTATCTAGGACTATACAAACATTCAATGGCCACACTATGGTTTTCTTTATTGTCATCAGATCGATATTATAAATAGATTATAAACTGAAACCTAAACCTAAACTCACTGAAATAAAAACTGTTAAAGGTGTTTGGTTACGTTTTCGCTCAGGTTGGCTAGCTAACCTTAGCTAAACTATTTTGTATGGAGTTAGAATTGTTGCATAATTCCAAATAAATACATTATGATCCACAAATAAATGTAAAGCGATTGACAAAAACAAAGCATATTCACAAAATAAATAGAATGAGATCCACAAATAAATCTTAGAGTTCCACAAACATGAATTATATTCACAAGTAAAAAAAATTAGAATTGCAAATAAAAAACATACTCACAAATATTTTTTTTATTTTACAAACACAACTTTGCCTGGCATTTATATGTGAATCGCGTACTGTGCATTTGCGCGTATTTGTGGATTTTGAAACATTTCAAGTGTCAAGATGCACACTGATCTACAAATGGATGGACTCCACCCACTTTCTACTTAAGCCAATCAGATACCGGCCACGTGGGGCTGACCAATCGTTGCATGTTCTCGCTCCAACCAATCATGTTTTGCCTTACAATCAGTGCAGGACCAGCCATAATTCAGGACAATTAACCAGTCTCTTCAAAATGGACGACCAGGACAGTGGTGCTCATCACAGCATTACTGTAATAATATCTAAAATAAAACAAGTAATGTTATGTGTAATGTAATCAGTGTTTCATGTATCACTGAGTCGATGCGTGTTTTGACCGTGAGTGTGTTTAGCAAACTGGTATTCTACGGTGACCGGGAGGGGAGGTCTTCGGTTCACTTAGTTATTCACTTATTATATAGACATATTTTTCTTGTGGCCACGAGTTTATTGCATAAACAAACCTGCGTGACCATAGCAACCCCGGATTATCAGAGATGGATTCATTATTATTTTATTTTGAATTAATAAGTTATTATATTAATTATTATAGATTATTTCATAATTTCTTTTATTGTTTTATAATATAAATTATTATATTGCACGCAATGTAAACAGCATTCATATTAAGTTTATAATGAATAAACGTTACCTAAAGTAGTCTAAATTATGGTGACCGGGAGGGGACACCTTCGGTTCACTTAAGTTTGTCGTGGCCACAAGATATTAATTCGTGGGAACGTCATATCAACTCGTGGGAACGTCATATTATGTCGTGGCCACGAGATCATTTTGTCGAGGTAACGACATCCTTATGTCGTGGCCACGAGATGCTATGATGAGGGAACGACATCCATTTCGAGTTTAATGCGTAAACAAACCTGCATGACCATAGTAACCCGGGATTATCAGAGATAGATTTATTACCATTTTATTTTGGATTAAGGAATTATTAAAATTATTAATAATTACTAATAATTATTAATAATTATAATTATATTTTAATAATATATATTATTAATATATTATAATATATATAATTAATATTATAATAATATTTTATTATAGATACAACACAGCATGCAATCTGCCAAAAATGACAATTATTTTGATCTGTTCATCGGTTAATTTACTTATTACATTGGGAAATTCTACGCAGGTCGCATTTGCGCAGATAAAGTGTAGTCACCCAGCCAACATTTGTATGTGGGGCCCATATGGGTATGAACTGGGCTAAAAAATAGGCCCCATATAGGATTGT
>NW_026128409.1:0-9556 GCF_022985175.1 Labeo rohita
TGAACACATTTTCAAAAATAAAACTGTTTATTTGTTCACATAATATTAGACCTTTTAGACACTGACTCAGCTGATATATTAGCCTTTGTAAATCAGTTATCTTTATGGTTTTTATAATAAAATCATCTGTTTAAATAGCATGTAATAGCCTTGTGTGCACATACAATAAACCAAATGATCCATTTTTAAAAATAATTCAGCAGCCAGAATAGGTCACCCTTTCTCATTAAATGAAAATTGGTGACTCCCATTGTATTTGTCCAGCGCACACAGTCTGAACAGTTGTGTCTCAGGTGGTTCCTACAAACTGACCTGTGCCTGCAGTGGGTTTTCTGTTAGTAGCTCTTACATGCACTGGATCCATCAGGCACCTGAAAAGGACTTGAATGGATTATTTATTATTATTCAGATTCTTCTAAGAGCTCAGCTCAGTCAGTGCAGGGCAGATTCACAGCATCTAAGGACAGCTCTAATCTCTATCTGCACATGAATCAGCTGAAGACTGAAGACACTGCGGTGTATTACTGTGCAAGAGAGACACTGTGAAAACAGGCAGCTGTTCAAAAACTCATCATGATGAGAAATGGGGCAGACAGAAGATTTGCTGGTTTATGCAATCTAAAAAAGCCTCTGAATTGAGACCTGTCTGAAGTGCCATCACAAACACATCTTGTAATCCTTACCCTACAAAATAAGCATGAAACTGATACTAATGACATTCATTAGGAAAAAGAAAAAGCATAAATCAATGAGTGAAACCCCTCTTGTCCCTGCTCAGCTAGAAACTGTATAGAAATTAACTAAGCAATCCTGATGATGAACAATTAATCTTTCATCATGTTGGGTCAATATCAAATAACACACAATGAGAAAAGTACAAAAAGTAAACATTAATGAAATAATATAAATTTGCTGTTATTGAAATTTTAGTGAAGATTTTCCCCTCATCTACTGTAATAATGCTCAGATTTATTGCATTAAACTACTGTTAAGCAAACCTGTAAAGATGCAAATGATTTTGTGGGAAGGGTCAGTGTCTCCCAGACTCCTGAAAGACTGTGTTATAAGCTGAACTTTCAGTCAGTGCATGTGTCTCGTGACTAAAACAGCTGCAGTGTAACCTATCACTGTTTTACTGTGGTAATGGAGATGCTATGTATGGAGTCATACTGATGATTATTTCATGTGAGAAACTCCCAGTTGTTCTGGAGTATTTTTGTAATTACGTTGTTCTAAATAATTTAACATTATTTGTTGCATGTTTTTCAGCTGTTAGTGGTCAGTCTTTGACCTCCTCAGATTCTGTGATGAAAAAAGAATCCTGGAGAATCAGTGACTCTGTCCTGCACTGTGTCTGGAATCTCAATGAGCAGCTACTGGATGGGCTGGATCCGTCAGAAACCAGGGAAAGGACTGGAGTGGATTGGGTGTATTGACGGTGGCACTAGCACTGTTTTTGCTCAGTCTCTACAGGGCCAGTTCTCCATCACCAAAGACATCAGTAAAAACATGCTGTATTTAGAGGTGAAAACTCTGAAGACTGAAGACACAGCTGTTTATTACTGTGCGAGAGAGTCACAGTAAGACAAAACACAGCAAAGCTGCACAAAAACTATGTGTACTAGTTGTGGGGGTGACCCACTCATAAAAATGAACTTAAATACATGAAAATATAACACTGTAATCTTGTGTTTACAGACTCAACCAACTTGTTACTCTCAGGGCATTGCATTACATGATGAATAGTTTTTGTCCTTCTGTCTGTCCTTAAATTATATTATCCCCAAACACTTGTCACAAAATAGTAATTCTGAATTCATTCTTTTTGCTTAATAAAGAAAATTTGAGAGAAATTAAGCATAGGCCTGCCTTTAACCCTATTCTACCATTATGCCATGAGACCAGGTAGGTTTTAAATCAGCAAATGCTACCAACTATTCCTTTAGAAAATGTGAAAGTGTAATTTGATGTGTTGTTTCAGATCAGTCAAAGCAAAGGAAAGGACTTGATGTGTGGCCAAGTATGGTGACCCATACTCAGAATTTGTGCTCTGCATTTAACCCATCCAAGTGAACACACACAGTAGTGAGAAGTGATCAAACACACACGCACACACGCCTGGAGCAGTGTGCAACAATATTGCTATCGCTGCGGCACCCGGGGAGCAGTTGGGGGATCTGTGCCTTGCTCAAGGGACTCATCTCAGTCGAGGTATTAAAGGTGGAGAGAGCGCTGGTTATTCACTCCCTCCACCTTCAATCCCTGCCGGACCTGGGACTGGAACCCGCAACCTTTCGATAAATTTTAATAGACAACATATTAGCTAAAATACAATAACAGAGATACAAGATCAATAAAAAAGAAAAACAAACACTATATATATATATATATATATATATTACTCTCAGTCTGTTCAGGGACGCTTCACCATCTCCAGAGAAAACAGCAAGAAACAGATGTATCTGCAAATGAATAACATAAAGATTGAAGACACTGCTGTATATTATTGTGCAAGACAGACACAGTGAAGAATACAGCTACAGCACTGCACAAAATCTAAAAACAAACAGCTCTCTAAAATAAAACTTTATTATTTGATTTCCTATACCTTAAAGCAATGGTTCATCCAGAATAAGCTGCCAGCCTTTTTGTTAAAACACTTTCTAAATCATACGTCTGAACCCAACAGAGTCACTTTTTTCACCAGACCATTAGCTTTAAACAATAAACAAAGACAAACAGAAGCCAAAGCCAAACAAATAGAAATAAAAGGTGACTATTTTAAAGCGAGTTGCGACAATACAGTATGTAGGGTCAAGGTTTGAACACAAGTCCCCTTAAACAAATGCTGAATCTCTAGACTATCTCACTTTAGAGTTTTAAATAACTACTAAGTAGTTGTTTTACCCTTCATGGTCATGTCTTATCTCAGAAGAATTAATTTCTTACTAACTAATATTTATATTCACATCAAAGCATGAGTCCATCAACAACAGCTGTCTACAGACCTCATATCAGCTATCACAACTAAAAAACACCAAACATAAAAACATTCAACACTTACTCCACGCACATCAATAATATAATGTACAGCCTGAAATATTCACTATCATTAGTAATAGCTAGAAAAACAAGAAAACAAAAAAAAAAAAAAAAAACAAACAAAAAAAAAAAACAACAACAACAATGCTGAGAAATACTTATGAGGGTGATTTGATGCAATTTGAAACATATTATTGCAGGCACAGATAAGTTACAGTGTATAAGGAAACATCTATATTGCCCTACAAAAAAAAAAAAAAAAAAAAAAAAAAAAAGAAAACAAGGTGTGAATGTCACTTCAGATCAATCACAATTCAGTCAAAAATACTTTAATTAATTTTCCCAGTTCCAGTGTTTCTACAGGTTACTTAACCACATTTTACAGTTGTAGGGCAGATACAGTATATGCAAATGTCATGATTTAGTCTGAAGGATCAGTGTCACTCAAACTCTCAAAGGACTGTGTTATAAACTGGATCCTCAGTCAGTGTTTGTGTTCTGCTGCAGTGCAGATAAATGTCTTTCTGTTTCTCTTGATCTGACAGTTTAGGATCATAATGGAAATGTTACAGTATGGAGTTCTGCTGATGATTTTGTCAGGTGAGAATGATTTCACTTCTCCAGATTGTTGTCATTAATTGTTTTTAATCATCTAACATGATTTGTTGCATGTTTTTCAGCTGTTAGTGGTCAGTCTTTGACCTCCTCAGATTCTGTGGTAAAAAAGCCTGGAGAATCAGTGACTCTGTCCTGCACTGTGTCTGGATTCACAGTGAGCAGCTACTGGATGCACTGGATCCGTCAGAAACCAGGGAAAGGACTGGAGTGGATTGGGCAGATATCTGGCTCAACTGTATATTATGCTCAGTCTCTACAGGGCCAGTTCTCCATCACCACAGACACCAGTAAAAACATGCTGTATTTAGAGATAAAAAGCCTGAAGACTGAAGACACAGCTGTTTATTATTGTGCACGAGAGTCACAGTTACACAAAAGACTGCAGGGCTGAACAAAAACTATTCAGAACACGCATCAGATCATGATAGCAATTTTCCTGCAACAAATTATACTTTCTCATAAACAGCTTCTCAAATAAATGAGTGTATGAAGGTCTGGATTAATTAAGGTGCATCATAAAAGCATTCAAAACCTTTACGGTTTATCAATGATCAAAATACACAAACCTGTACAGTTGCCATATATAACATCATCAAAAACTATCTAGAAAAAAATAATGTGATATATTTTAAATAACACATTTACATATAGAAAAATTGGTGTATTAATCCTTCATAAGGTCACACTTTAAAGAGTTCAGACTTGAACACATATTTTTATACTTTTATCAGACTTTATATATAAATACAAAATAGACAGAAAAGACAATGGACTATATTTCCATGTATATATACATACAAATGTGAACATATTTCGTATAAATCTACTATATATATATATATATATATATATATTTTTTTTTTTTACCCTCAGCATGGTTTTTCAACAAGAAATTCAGCCAAAATAACAACGACAACAACCTGATATTGGAAAAGTGCTGATCTGTGTTCGTTGTTCTATTACAACCTATTAAAACTATACAACTATACAACCAAAATCCTTTACCTACTTTCTCATGAACAAAACACAATGTCACATCTGTTTGGTGGAACTAAGGGCTTGCACAGACATGCCTGCTGTGAGAAAAAAATATATATGTATATAATAATAATCATGTTTATTTACTGAAGTACAATATTATTTCCATATCACTAGGTGGTACTACTGTCCATGAAATGAAACTCAATGAACTCAAACATCAGTGACTCCCCTGATTTTAATAATGTAACATTTCTATGCAAAATGATTGATGTCTGTTTCATATTTAAACACTGTTGAGTGGAGGACTCATCACCAGTTCAGCCTTCATATAAACCATGTTCACTTCATTTATCTTGCTATTGCTGACTGCTGTGTCTTGTAAGTAATTTCCCTAAACAAATCAAGAACTTAGACGTTTTCTTAGCGTAAACAAAAACATATTCATAATTCTATATTAAATGTTGTGTTTATTCACAGGTATTGACTGTCAGGTTGTGCTCACACAGTCTGAACAGTCAGTAGTTGTGTCTCCAGGTGGTTCCTACAAACTGACCTGTGCCTGCAGTGGGTTTTCTGTTAGTGGCACTCACATGTATTGGATCCGTCAGGCACCTGGAAAAGGACTTGAATGGATTATTTATTATTATTCAGATTCATATAAGAGCTCAGCTCAGTCAGTGCAGGGCAGATTCACAGCATCTAAGGACAGCTCTAATTTCTATCTGCACATGAATCAGCTGAAGACTGAAGACACTGCAGTGTATTACTGTGCAAGACAGACACTGTGAAAACACAAATACAGACAGCTGTTCAAAAACTCATCATAAAGGGAAAACCATTCCCTGCTAAACTAGAAACTGTATGCAAATTAACAATGCTGGTGATAAACTAGCATAAAATCATGATGCATCATTATTAAATAACACACCATAAAAAAAGTAAACAAAGTAATATAAATTTGCTCAGTTATTAAAATATAAGTGTAAAATATCCCTATTATGTTCAGATTAATGTATTAAACTACAGATCTGCAAAGATGCAAATGATTGTGTGGGAAGGGTCAACATCACCCAGACTCCTGAAAGACTGTGTTATAAGCTGAACTTTCAGTCAGTGTGTGTGTCCAATGATTAAAACAGCTGCAGTGTAACCTATCACTGTTTTACTGTGGTAATGGAGATGCTACTGTATGGACTCATACTGATGATTATTTCATGTGAGAAACTCCCATTTGTTCTGTATTATTGTTGTAATTTCATTGCTCTAAATCATCTAACATTATTTGTTTCATGTTTTTCAGCTGTTAGTGGTCAGTCTTTGACCTCCTCAGATTCTGTGGTGAAAAAGCCTGGAGAATCAGTGACTCTGTCCTGCACTGTGTCTGGAATCTCAATGAGCAGCTACTGGATGGGCTGGATCCGTCAGAAACCAGGGAAAGGACTGGAGTGGATTGGTTTTATAGACACTGGCTGAACTGTATATTATGCTCAGTCTCTACAAGGCCAGTTCTTAATCACCAAAGACACCAGTAAAAACATGTTGTATTTGGAGGTGAAAAGTCTGAAGACTGAAGACACAGCTGTTTATTACTGTGCGAGAGATTCACAGTAAGACAAAAAACAGCAGAGCTGCACAAAAACTTTGTGTACTAGTTGTGGGGGTGACCCACTCATAAAAATGATCTTAAATACATGAAAAAATAACACTGTAATCTTGTGTTTACAGTCTCAACCAAGTTGTTACTCTTAAGGTCATATTACATTATAAGTTTCTGTCCTTCTGTCTGTCCTTAAATTACATCATCCCCAAACACTGTCACAATAGAGTAATTTTAAATGAATAAATTTTGCCTAATAAAGATAAATTTGAGATTAATTAAGCATATGACTGCCTTTAACTCTATTCAACCATTAAGGATGAGTTTTATATGGACAAACACTCACACAAACACATCAACTACTCCTTCAGATAATGCTAAAGTCTAGTTTGATGTGTTGTTTATAAAAGTTTATAAAATTTTAATACTGTAGGTGTCACAGTGGAGGAGATACATCAGCTATTCAATGGCAGTGATACAAGATATTAGTAAAAAGGAAAAACAAACAAACAAAACAAACAAACAACACGTTAAATATTTTTTTACAGAGGTTAATAATGGAAAAGAAATGTAAATGTACCTTTAGAGGACACCTTATGCAAACTTACTTCTCCTTGTGTTCTTTAAGAAGCCTTCACGAGACGGGAAGGAGACGCCGCGTTGAAACGCTAGGGGAACGCCTTCAGCGTGACCGCGCTCTGAATCACGTGTGAAATCAAACCAATGGAAGAACGAGACGTCATAGGCGGGTGACGTCACTGACCAGGAAGCATAAAAGCACGTGCGCCAGAACGAGCGTCAGCTTCCAGGAGAGAAGCAGCGCTCGCAGGGACGCAGGAGGATGGCCACGAGACGCGGCGTCTCGTTCCCTTCGGGGAACCAGGGTTACATACGTAACCTGAGACGTTCCCCTTCAGGAACTCGAGCCACGTCGAAAAGCTAGGGGAACGAGATGCCCATGCCGCCAGACCCCAGTCCCTGCCTAGGATGTGCTAGGACAAAGGACCGAGGAACTGGGGAGACCCGACTTGCTTGATGGTAAGCATCTTGAACTTCAGTCGCTTGACTGAGTGGTTCAGAAGACGCAGATCTAAAATGGGACGCAGGCCCCCATCCTTCTTCGGAACAATGAAGTACCGGCTGTAGAACCCGGATTCTCTGTCGAGAGGAGGGACCACCTCGATGGCCTCCTTCCTCAGGAGAGTGGCTACTTCCTGTTCCATTACCAGACACTGCTCGGGGCCCGTTGAACGGCGGAGGTGGTGCGCCAAACTGAATGCGATACCCTCGCTCTACAGTGTGCAGGACCCAAGCAGACACATTGGGCAGTAGTTTCCACGCTGCCAAATGATCTACTAAGGAAACCAGCCTCTCGAGGCTGGCCTCTGGTGTTATGTGGGCCGCTGGAACGGTGTCCTGAAACGGTTGCCCGGCAGGAAGCACCTGAACCAGCGGTCCCAGAGACCCCCGCGGGGGTGGCGAGCTCCCCAGCCCCGCTACGTTGCCGGGCGGGAAAAACTGGGTGGATGCTCGCTGGAGACCGCTGCGCCCTGAAGCACCGGCAGGGTTGGCAGAACGATCTCCCGAGGGCACGGGGGGACCCGGACACCGAATAATGCGGTGTGGACTCGGGGGACAGATAGCTCGCGAGCGTCTGTTCCACCCGAGGCATCACTCTATACCCTCACTCATCCAGCCCCGCCACATAGCCGTAGTTATACGAGGCAGGGATGAACAAGCGGGACGAGAAGGGCGTATTCCATGATCTCGACACCTCAGTGTGGAGATCAGGAAAGAAGGGAAGGCTCCGGCGTGCTGGAGGTGGTCGAGACCGCAGAAACCTCTCGTCCAATTTACTCTTCTGCGGTTCGACTAATGGCTCGGCGGGCCAATCGATATTTAATTTGGCCACCGCCCGAGTCACCACCTCCAACAGCTCCTCGTACTGGGGAAACTGTGGTGCTGCAGCCTCATCAACACTCACCACATCAACCTCCTCAGAGGAAGATATGGGGAGCGTGGAGGCCGACCCCCGAGGGGAAGAAACCGCAGCGCGGGCTTCCAATCCCGAAGGCCGGGCAGCGGATCTGGTGGGTGAGGCAGGAGATAGGGGATCACCCGTCTCCATACCCTCCACCAGATCCAGTTGCGAACCCCACGAATGTAGCCGCCACTCCGCCTCGGCGGAAGCGGGACCGGACCCGCAGGGAACGCTAGTGAAGGCTCCCTCCACGGAGAAAAGAGCCTTCCGGGAGCGGAGCAAACACATTGGAAGCACGTCACAATGCGGGCAATCGCCCCCCTCGAGGGCCGATGCCGCATGCTCCGCTCCCAGGCAAGCCACGCATAGAGTGTGTGTATCCCCGCTCGAGATGTAACGAGAGCAGGGAGGAACACATTCTCTAAAACCTGGCTTGCTAATATTCTTGGTCTTTTTCTCACACTTAGACATCTGTCTCAAAAAGAAAGTGGCGCAAACTAGCAGCCAAAAAGGAGACAGCACAGACAAACACAGAGCGCTGCTGAAAGACAGAAGCTGACGCTCGTTCTGGCGCACGTGTTTTTATGCTTCCTGGTCAGTGACGTCACCCGCCTATGACGTCTCGTTCTTCCATTGGTTTGATTTCACACGTGATTCAGAGCGCGGTCACGCTGAAGGCGTTCCCCTAGCGTTTCGACGCGGCTCGAGTTCCTGAAGGGGAACTGTTTGTTTTTCAGTCCGTTGGTGTCAAATACTGACTGAGTCTGACTCAGTGGTCATTAAACCTGGAGGATCTCACAGACTTACCTGTACAATCTTTGGATTTAGCAGTGACTATGCCATGTCTTGGATCAGACAGGCTGCAGGAGGAGGTCTGGAGTGGCTGGCATACATCTCATCTGGTGGTTCTATATATTACTCTCAGTCTGTTCAGGGACGCTTCACCATCTCCAGAGACAACAGCAAGAAACAGATGTATCTGCAAATGAATAATATGAAGAATGAAGACACTGCTGTATATTATTGTGCAAGACAGACACAGTGATGAATACAGCGACAGCACTGCACAAAATCTGAAAACAAACAGCTTTCCAAAATAAAACTTTATCATTCGATTTCCCATTCCTGAAAAGGGATGATTCACCCAGAATAAGCTGCCAGCCTTTTTGTTAAACACTTTGTAAAACACACATCTAAACCCAATGGAGTCACTTTTTCACCAGACCATTAGCTTTAAACAATAAATTCTGTTTATCTACCCATTTCCTGTTGGGAAAAAAGTCAAACAAACAGAAATACAAGGTGACTATTTTGAAGTAGGTTAAGTTGCAATATTG
>NW_026128410.1:0-9496 GCF_022985175.1 Labeo rohita
AATAAACAAATGACAAAGTATATATTTTCATCTCATTTGTGTAGCAAATTTTAGCTCAAAGGGAAATGTATATAAATAATTACAATTAATTATGATTAATTACAATTACTTATATCAGCTGCCAGTAGTAACTGTAGCAGAATCAATTTTCCATCAACTAAACATTCAGTATAATCTTTATATCAACTCTAAGAAATGATATTTTCTTGGCCACAGAAAATAACTTTCTTAAAGTACCATTGCATTAGAGCATGTAGCTCGAATCGGAATCGTAAAGGGACATTAATTTGCAAGGCAGAATCAGAATCAAAACTCATGTAATTTGTGCACAATAGTTTATTAACGAAGGACTAACACATAACTAATCTAAACAAACAAACATGAAATCACTCATACATGGGGGAATGGTCAGTGAGAAGCAGTTAGAGAGAGAGAGAAGGAAATGAAGCTATGAAAAAAAATCAGTTAACCACCTGCTGTGAAACCATCAGTGCTGTCTACAGCTTATACTAAACCTCTGTATGTTTAGTTAAGTGTACGATACTTGCATTGCCTTGGTCGTCGAACAAGTGTCCAAATGCAGTCTCTGAAAGTCTTGGTGGTTTGAAGCAGTGGTGGTTTTGGAATTGCAATCACGTTCTTCCGGGTCTGAAGAGTGATGAATTCCAAAGATGTCCTGACTCGTTGGTGACTGGGAGTTTCTTCGCATGTGAAAAGTGAAGAAGAACCAGGAGCTGAGAGGGACCCAGCTGAAGTCCTGTGATCTTTGAGGAATGGAAAGACAAGGCCGCAAGGCCTGGCGCACGCTTAGGGAAGTCCTGAAGAGTTCTAGCTCATCATCTTAGGTTCTCCAAGAACCACTGACTGACTGAGGCGAGTCATGAAGATGAATTCCAGGGTTAGGTCGAACTGTCTGGCTCTTTGTGATCGAGAGCCACAGCTCTGTATGTTGAGCCTGTCGGGCCCGCCGGGCACGCCCTGTGCCGGCTCCGGCTCCCCGTGGGTTCCTCCACACGGGCAGCAATCGGAAGATGTTGCAGACGAGTGAGAAAGTGAAGAGAGAGAAGAAGGAAGAACTAGGGAGGCGGTCAACCGTTTGCCTTTAAGCTCTCTGGAGGCTGCGCCTCCAGGAGGTCCGCGAACCAATGGTAACTTTCACCTTTTGGAGGGAAAGTTTACGACTCTTTGTCTGTGAGCATGGTATTTTGCATATTTTATTCGATTGGGTGTTGATGCAAAACTACTAAGGTTTCTTAAAACACTAATATGTTGCATGGGTATCAACATCTAATTTACACCATCTTTTAGATCATCGAAATACGAATTAAAAGAGACCAAACATGACATAGGTGCTTTATACAACTAGTCATCTATCATAACGCATGCATAAAACAGTAGAAAGACAAATACGAATACAACAGACAAAAATTAAAGTACAATGCAGTAATACTGTACACAATAACCTGGGCTATGTGTGATAGGAAGGTCAAAGAATGGTTTGTCTGTGAATGAATAGGAAAGAGTCTATCTCTATAGGCATTGTGTCTTTCCTATGGCAAATGTAGCAGGGGCAGATGTGCATTCCTTGAAGCAATAAAACCTCTTATCAGGTAGTCACCGTGGCAACTAAGCCCTTTTGGGGTGTTAGTTGCTTTGGGGGGGGTTGTCTTCAAAACTCCAGCATATAGCTGGGTTGTTGGTTTTAAAGATTATTTGTTAAATGTAACAAATAACTGTATGTCTGATTGGTCCAGATGCTACATTTGTTTAATTGGGTTCTCTTTGTCGATTTTCAAAACTTGTGTGAAAATCTGATGAACTTTTTGGTCATATTTATGCAGAAATATAGAAAATTCTAAAAGGTTCACAGACTTACAAGCAGCACTGTATATAAAAATAAATATATATGTAAATGTGTGTGTGTGTGTGCATGCATGCGTGCGTGTTTTTGTGACACATCAGGATACAAATTTGTATAATGACATGGGTATGATATAGGTATTACAAAGAGGGTGACTTATGAGGACATTGCCCCATGTCCTCATTTTTCAAAAGGCTTATAATTCATACATAATTTTTTTTTTTTTTTTTTTTTTTTTTTTTTTTTTGAGAAAGTGCAAATGTGCACAGTTTCCTGTGGGGGCTAGGTTTAGGTGTACGGTTCATGTAGGGTGACAGAAAATACGGTTTGTACAGTATAAAAACCTAACCCTAACCTATGAAATGTCCCGACAATTCACAAAAATGTGCAGCTTTATGAAAACAAAATGTATACAAATAAAATGTTTAACAACATTTTAATTTTGATTTAATGTAACATTTTATTTTAAATTACATAATTAACACCATAGATACTTTTTTTTATTATTATTGACGGGTTTTAGGATAGATGTAGATGTACATGACTTACATGTCAAAAAATGTATTACACATACATAAAAATATGCATGTTAATATATGAATTTTTTCCAATTGGCAATAGTTTCATATATTTATACTTCATATGACAACATATTTCATATATGGACATTTATTATATGTATTACATCTGCATACAGGACTCAGCAATGTTGTACATTTATGACCTTTTACATTTTAACAGTCACATTTGCAGTCACGTTGCCAGTAATGGAGACATCAGTATCCCATTGTTTAGTGGAGCAAGGCTTATGCTATTGCCTGAATTTGCATATGATGAATTTAGTCCTGTCATAGCGGACTAAGGAATGAGACACAACCAATGCAGGAAGAAAACCTAATATGTGTTGCTAGGCAGTCTTATACACAGACCTATCAATCAGCCTAGTTAAGAAGTCCTCTGAACATAAATAAAACAGCCATTGTTCTCAAGAGTTGCAAGGCCGTGTGCTTTTTTTTTTTTTTTTTGCAATGAGATATTTAGTGTCTTTTATGTTTGCTCACTTATATGCCACTGATGCAGAAGTCGAAAATGCTGGTGTGTGAACATCAGAGATAAAAGCGCTCTGAAAGGAAGAGGGAGAAGATAAAAGCATTGTGGAGGCTGGGCCCGAGCACTACACAGAGAAAAGACAAGCAAACCACAGCACCGGCCGCTGAAAAAGCACTATTACGCAGGTCACGAGCCACATGACACTGTGCGGTCTGCTGCGGATCCATGCAACACCCTCTTTCTCTCATTCTCGCTCTCACTGTGTGTTTGAGAGTGCTTCTGCTGCTCTAGGCAGACTCTGTCAAAGGGGGCACGGGTCTTGCTGAGGAGGCTCTCGTTAAGGAGCTCGCTTTGTCTCTGGAGGGCTCTGAGATCAAATCAGAGCTGTGTGGGATCAGGAGGAAACCCTCGATGGCTAATGGCCAGAGGAGGATCAATGCTGATGGATCTGCTGGAGTAAACGAGCTTACGTCATTGCATTAGTGGCACATGTTCATCAGTGTCACACAGCTGATTGGCCTCTCCTTCACAACGACTTCAGCACGAGCAAGAGCAGTCCTTCATTATGGAGTAGCTTAAAGCCATTTTCAGGAGTTAATTTGTTTCCATGGTAACTAAAATCAAATTTTCAAAAGAACCTGAGCACCAGAAAACAATGTCAATGATTTGGTGCTCCACAAAGAATATTGACAAAATATAGCCATTTACTAGTATAGTAGTGCGTGTGTGAGTATGTACATATGAATTAATTGACAAATCAATTAATCATGACTAATCGGATCCAAAAATTTTGTGTTTACATTATATGTGTGCATTGTGTATCTATTCCTTAAAGATATTGGGAATTCTACAGATTTTTCAGAAAGTTTTGGAATATTTGTCCTCTCCCTAAATTTTGCTATTTTATTACATTTTTTTTCAGAGGTAAATCAATGACAATTGACCATACGCACGCAGCGTTATTTAATTTCGCACACTCAAAAAAATGGTTTTGTGCCACTGTTCATTTTACCCAGGTATTTATTGTTAAAACAACACAAGTGTATTTCTTTTTCCACCAAAACACTATTGTATTGTGCTCTATTAATTTAAACTGTTTAAGTTTCCATTTTACTTGATTATCAATCGTTAAACTAACGTAAACGGTTTAATTTCGCCGTTCAAAAAACCGGATATGACGTTTCCAACGCATTTTATGAAGACGGCGCGAAGGAGCTAGAAGTATCAGTCAGGTAAGAAAATCTAAAGACTTCTTTGTGTTAAGTCAAAAATTTTAATTTCTGTAAGTGTTTTAGTCTGCTTTTAGTGTTGTTTTGCAGACGAGTGTAACTGGTATATTGCGCCGTTAATAGATAATTTCGTGCGGTTGGGATGTGAACGCGCATATGGACTGTAGTGTATTTGTACGTGTGCTTGTGGAACAGAGGATGCGGCGAAATATTAAAATTAGTGCTTTTCCGTCTTATTAATGATATATAGGCAGTTAAATAAAACCTTCCTGTGCTCTTTCTAGGCTACTCAAGTCCCAGTAAAATTAGCGTTAGCTAAAGTACGAAAGCAAGTACAAATAATGCCACATTCGACTGCTGCATACTTTTAACATTTTATCTGCTATTCGTTTTTATAACAGCATACATTGATCACTGGTTTCTTCATCGCTGCCTAATTTTGGCGAAATGAAGGAATGTCACAACTTTACTGACGGAGAAAAAAAGTTTTGGCTAAGGTAAGTGAACCGCTGTATTGCCTTTTCATCCTTTATAAACAAAAGTAATAAGGGTATTTTGCATTTTCTGTTTTAGAGGAATGCACGCAGTTGTAAATGTGAACTGGTGGATGGTTAAGAAGCTGATGTGTCTTCTAGAAATCTAAACAAGTAAGACACTAAGATATATTGATATGTTAATAAATTTATGTATGCATGTATTTGTGTATATATGAAGAGTTCATGTGTATATTTGTATATATTAAGAGTTAATTTGCAAGAACAGACAATTTTTTTTTTTTTTTGTTAAATAATTATTCTGCATTCCAAGTAATATCAATCAAACTGTGGTTGGTTTATTTTGAATGAATATTAATAGCTCAAAAATACAGCTAACTAACACAATAAAACACAAAAAACAAACAAACAAACAAAAAAAACAACAACACACACACACACACAATAAAAAAACATGTTTATGAATATTAAATATTGATAAATATTAATAAAAACGGATTTATTTGTTTTTGCAAATGAACTCTTCATATGTATATGTTTGTTTGTGTGTGTGTGTGTGTGTGTGTGTGTGTGTATTTAATGGGTACTTTTGACTCATTCCTTTTCTTAAAAATGGTTTGAAGGCAGAAATGTGATGTTTATCATTTTATAAACTCAATGTTTTTGTGAAAAGCTGTGCCTGAACTATAAATCATGCTTTTTACAGTCATTTTATGACTTTAAATATGCTCCAGATCATGTCCACCCTTTTGGAATAATATACATGACAATAATCACACAAATGTTTTGATCACTGAATTTGTCTTTGCTGTTAAACTATATATGGGTGCTCTTGTAACAAATTGTACTTCATGTGTTTACAGATTTGTGCAGAATATGAGACAGGCAGAATAACCATAGGCCCATTAGTGTCAACTGTCTTTGCCAATGGGTGGATCCACACTGCAAAACTTATGAAGATGATTGCAAACCGAAGAACAGTCCTTGGACAAAGCATTAAACCCTCTTGGTCCCCACTACACAGGTAAGAACAGCTACACTCAACAAAAACTTTTGTAATCATGTTAAAGGGGTCATCAGATGCTGTTGATATGATTCTTAGAGTCTTAATGAGAAGTCCATAGCATACTTTTGTTAAAATTTCTCAGTGGTAGTGTAAAAAACACCCATTTTACCATATCAAAATCAGCCCTTTTCAGAGTGGGCCATTCTGTTGCATGTTCCTTTAAATACAGTAATGGTGGTCAGACTGTTCTCAGCTCTCACTCGGCTCATTTAGGGCAGGTCTAAGATAAGACGTTCATGTAAATCAACTATTGTGGGAGCAGCCTTGATCGGTGTGACGTCACACCAACTAGAAGCTGAGAATGACCTGATTTGAAAAAGGGCATATTACTTATAATGATTAAAAAATACCACTGGGTGGATTTTTATCATCATAGGGTGGTTGTGTACACATTCTGCCAACATGCATATATGTTCAAACAACATGTAAAAGTGAGTTTTGCATCAGATGACCCCTTTAAAACATTGTTTCACCAGCCACTGAGTTTTAGGGTTATGGTCATAGGCATTAACAAAAAAGACAGATATAATAAGAATTAGATTATTAATATAGTAAATATAAAATATATGGTATTACTGTAAACTGACAGATATTGCGAATACATTATCTTCCCAAAAACAATACATTCTAAAGCAAGGCAGGCGTGTCAAACCTGCTCTTGGAGAGCCAGTGTTCTGGAGTTTAGCTCCAACACCCCTGCCTGGAACTTTTAGTAAAACTTTGATTAGCAAACCTGTAAGACCTTTGTTCATCTTCAAAATACAAATTAAGATATTTTTGATAAAATCAGAGAGCTTTCTGACCCTGCATAGGCACCAACACAACTGAAATATTCCCAAGCCCCGAAACGTAGTAAGGACTTTGATATAATATCCATGTGACATCAGTGGTTCAACCATAATTTTACAAAGCTACAAGAATACTTTTTATGGGTAAAGAAAACAAAATAACTACTTTATTCAACAATTCTTCTCCTCCAAATCACATATTTTGCCATTATGGAGAGTATCACGATGCATGCACATTGCTTTCCTCTGCAAGCAAACAAGGCCCAGCGCATACATGTTCTACGTCAGCAGAACCACACGCATGCGTTATGCAAAGAGGTACTCTCGATAATGGCAGAAGACGCAATTTAGAGAAGAATTGTTGAATAAAGTCAATATTTTTGTTTTCTTTGCACACAAAAAGTATTCTCACTGCTTTGTAAAATTATGGTTGAACCACTGATTTTTACACTGTTTTACTGGTGTCCTTACTACGTTTCTGGGTCTGGGAGCATTTCAGTTGCATTACTGTCTATGCCGGGTCAGAAAGCTCTCAGATTTCATCAAAAATATCTTTATTTGTGTTTCGAAGATGAATGAAGGACTTGTGGGTTTGGAACGACATGAGGGTGAGTAATTAATGACAGAATTTTCATTTTTGGGTGAACTATCCCTTTAATTGGGAATATTGCTAAACTCTGCAGGACAGTGACTTTCTGTGCTGATCTGGTCCAGTACTGTTATAGTTTCATTTTCCACTGTAATGTTAGTTAGAATTCCATCTGAACTGCTTGCCTGTATTTCCCGTAAGGAAATGATCAGACAGAATAATAATGACATTTTTCAAATGTTTTTTTTTTTTTTTTTTTTTTTAGAAAAATGTAAAGGCTAAATCTCATGAATTTTGTTGTTGTCTGCATCTTTAGACTAATGACGTTGAAGTACCCAAATGAAGACACTAGCAGTGTTATTATGGAGTATATGGTAAGTTGTTTTATTGATTAATTTATTTATTTATTGGTATTTTCAAGGATGATAAATGGTAAGGTAAATTTAATACGCAAGAATTTGAGTACTCCATTCTTTTAAATATCCTCTCTAGCATACAGACGTTGGCAGCACTCAGGAGGTGATCCAGAGGAATCATGGGAATCTATGTCATACGATTTGAAGGTGCAGACATTGAAGACAGCACAGCAGATGTTGGAGTGTTGGAAGATAAAGTTCTTCAGGACCTTAGCAGTAAACCCTATGAAAAAACATGTTGCTGGGACTGATATATGGACTAAACTTGAACTCCTGAAATCAGGTACACATTTGGAGTATTGCAGAAGTTATTTCTGGAGCCAGTTCCTGTTCCTGGATTAAGGTTTGATTGGTTACCTTTATATGCCAATTAGAAAATGACAGTAGTTTAATATTTCTGTAATTTTGTAATGTGGTTGTAACTGTAATTGTTGCTCTTGTTTAACAAATACACTTAATAATTTGTGACATCTTGTCTTTTGTGATTCATTGCAAAATAATCTCACAAAAAATGCTTCGTTGAAGGGAGTAACTTTAACTTGAAATCATTTAGTTAAAGTAACTAGAACCAATTGGATGGAACCACTGTCCATAATTTAAATGAGTTGTCTGAAACAAACTTCCTTATGTTGATAAAGTGAAACATATTTAGCCAGTTTTTAATAAACCAAAACATGTTCACTAAACTTAACCGGTTTAAGTTACAGGGAAGTGAATAAATTGAGTTGGTTGGACATTACTATTTCACATAAATTCTTCCTCATTCAGCTGTGTTGTCACAACACAAAGAGTTTGCATAGATTCAAAAAATTCCATTCATGTTCATCAAAAACAATTTGGTTGTGTGGAACCACTGTCCATAATTGAATTAAGTAGGTTTAAAGAATCATTTTTTTGAGTGCATAATGATAAGCCAGCTCGTAAATTTCCGGTGTAGCTCATTTTATATATGCTATATTTAGGTGGAGACTCTTGAGACTGCTCTCCTGCGTCGTTCTCACCAGAAACGGAGAAAATAATAATTGCAACATATCGTAAATAATGATAGCGGCATGAACATTCAGTTTCATATTTTTTAACAACATATAATTTAAATGCCGAGCCTGGTAATCCCAGGAGAGTAATGTGACGAGCATACACTGTAAAAAATAAAAAACACAATTTGTTGAGTCAGCTTAAAATAATTTGTTACCCTGCTGCCTTAAAATGTTAAGTTCAGTCAACTAAAATAAGTTTAGTCAACTTGAAATGTTAAGTTGTATTAAGTAACAACTTAGATATTTGTGTTTGCTAAACTTAACAGATGGATAAGTAACCCAGCTGCCTTAACATTTTAAATTGATTCAACTCAAATATCTAAGTTGTCACTTAGTATAATTTAACATTTCAAGTTGAATAAACTTTTTTTGAGTTGCTGAACTTAAAATTTTAAGGCAGCCAAGTTACAAATTATTATAAGTTGACTCAACAAATTGTTTTTTACAGTGTAGGCTGTAAAAAATATAGACGTAGTGTCCGTGATGTCACCTGTAGGTTTCTGAGTAGCATTTCTGAAGCTCTTAGTGAGCGAGAGTCGGCGTCACCATCTTGGAATCGTGTCACTGCACATCACTCCCGGATAATCAAAAATGGGCAAAGAGGCGGGACGTGGGTGGAGCTGGTTGCTGAAACCACACCCACCAGCACGACGGTGGTGACAGCAGCCGCAATCCGCCTGTCACTCAAGTGGCCATGCCCTAAATTATGCAGAACTTTAAGGCTTAATATAATTTAAACGGATGAGTTATAAAAAAATTCAACCCCTCACAGTTGACATGAAGGGCACAATTAGCTATATAGACCAAAACCACTTTTTGTACTAGGCTGTAAACATTTTTTTTTTCTGCTGTAAAGTTGGGCATTTTAACATAGGGAGCCTATGGGATTGACTCCCTTTTGGAGCCAGTCTCTAGCGGCCAGTCGATGAATTGCAGTTTAAGTCACTTCCGTGTTGGTTTCAATAG
>NW_026128411.1:0-9491 GCF_022985175.1 Labeo rohita
ATTTTTAATATTTGAATTTTCAATTTGTATATTTTAAAAATCGGATTATTCCTTTGATCAAAGCTAAATTTTCATCATTACTCCAGTGTCACACGATCCTTTACAAATCATTCTAATATGCGGATTTGCTGTTCAAGAAACATTTATTATTGTTGACCGTTGCTGTTCTTCTAAACTTTCTATTCAAAGCAACCTGAAAAAAATTATACTCCACTGTTTTTAACATCATCATAATAAATGTTTTTTGAGCAGCAAATCAGAATATTACAATGCTTTCTGAAGGATCATGTGACTGGAGTAATGATGCTAAAAATGTAGCTTTGAAATCACAAGAATGAATTTGAAAATGTATTCAAATAGAAAATGGTTATTTTAAATAGTACAATTCTGAAATATTTTTACCGTTTTTGCTGTACTTTGGATCAAATAAATGCAGGCTTGGTGAACAGAAGACACTTCTGTAAAAAAAAAAAATTCAAAATCTTACGGTTCAAAAACTTATAACTAAGTAGTGTACAGTTTTATATATACTGTGATTTTATTTTATTAGGATTTTGCTTGTTTTTTTCTCCTAATTAGCTTTTTTTATATTGATATCTAATGGCTAAATTCTGCTTTAACATGTTTTGTAGAGTGCTGAAGAATATGGCCTGATATGGATCACCTCAGATTTAATATGTCATCAGCATCTTCATTTCTCAGAAGTAAGTGCATCTCTTATGTCCTTCAAGTTGTTTCTTGATGATTTTTAATACTGGAAGCTATTTTGCGGTGTCAGTAGTGGCTTTAATCTTCAATATGACTATTTCTGTGCTCGCACATTTGCACGAAAGCAGTCCTTGTTGTTAATGTTAGGTTGTTTTGTAGTTGGCACGCTTGCTATATGTCTGCTGGGCGCTTTTCAACTGATGACTCTGCTCTTTTCTTCTTGGCAATCTCTACTTTCCATTTTCCATTTTCTTGTCTTATTAGACACTGGTATGGCAATAAAATCAAGCAATCAATCTAACATTAAGGTGCGATGGCACCTATTGTATCCGTTAGAATTCTTATTATTATTCTGCTTCTTCTTCCGCTCTGGAAGTCTATGGCAGCCCATAGAACCGATTGCGGGAAAGTTGTGAAATTTGGCACACTGATAGAGGACAGTCCCATCATTGACCATAGCAAATTTGGAGTCTCTAACTCAAACTCTCTAGCGCCACCACCTGTCCAAAATTTCAATAATTTTATGCTAATAACTTTTGAACCGTAAGGCACAGAATCAAAATTCTTTTTTTCTCTGAATCCTTGGCTCATGCCGAGTCGAATGAAGTCCAAAATTCAAAAATCGTAAGGTTTAGTTTTTTTTCTATAAATTTTTGTTCGTAAAACGTACTTTTTCGAACTCGTCCTAGACGGTTTGTCTGATTTTCACCAAAATTGGCTCAGATCATCTTCAGACCATGCTGGCAAAAAGTTATGGAATTCAAGTTGATTAGTCAAACCGTTTTTCGAATAACGCGCGAAATGATTTCTACGAAAAGCACGCAAAAATGGTTGTGAGGCTATATCTCCGCAACGGTTTGGCATATTGAGGCCAAACTTGGTGTGTGTTATAACAAGCATGACCTGAGACAACCTGCAGTGTTTCGGCACAGTGCCACCTAGTGGTCAGGAGATATGAAAAATGGGTATTTTTGCTTATAACTTCTGAATAGTTAGGCCAAAAATCATGAAACTGGTCTCTTTAGATTCGGTGCATCATGCCGAGTCGAACCATATCCAATTTTCCCATGTCAGCCAATTTGGGTGTCGGCCATATTGAATTTTGTCCAAAAATGCTATATTTTACAAACGCATTGACGTATCGTTACAAAACTCGGTATGTGTCTTCGGCACCATGCCCTGACAGTACTCAAAAAGTTTGGGGGCAGCGCCACCTTGTGGTCAAAAGTTATAAAGAAATTTACAAAAATGCTAATAACTTCTGCTTACATTAGCCTATTGTAATGAAACTGATGTCAATAGATTCCTTGGGTCAAGCCGAGAACATTGATACCCATTATGCCAAAATTGGCCAAACTTCCTGTCCGCCATTTTGATTAATGTACAAAACCTACTTTTTCGAACTCCTCCTAGACCGTTAGTCCGATCTTCACCAAATTTGACTCAGATCATCTTCAGACCATGCTGGCAAAAAGTTATGAATTTCGTGTCGATATACGAAACCGTTTTCGTTTAGCGCATCAACGAATTTGCTGGAAAGATGCCAAACTACATCTGAGGCTGTATCTCTGCAAAGCTTTGACATATTGACACCAAATTTTATATGTGCTATTGTCACCACACCCTGACCACGCCACATCAATTTGGTAACAGCGCCACCTACTGGTCAGAAGTAATACACCATTCATTAAACATTAATAATGAAATTTCCAAAAATGCTAATAACTTGTGATTGCATTAGCCTATTGTAATAAAACTGGTCTCAAAATATTCCTTGGGTCATGCCGACAACATACATACCAATTATACCATACTTGGCCAAACTTCCTTTCCGCCATTTTGATTAATGTACAAAACCTACTTGTTCGTACTCCTCCTAGACCGTTGATCCGATTTTCACCAAAATTGAGTCAGATCATCTTCGGACTGTCCTGACTCAAAGTTATGGATTTCGTGTCGATAGAGTAAACCGTTTTCGTACAGCGCCACTACAGATTTTAGGCTTGATGCCAAAATGATTCTGAGGCTGTATCTCTGTAAAGCTTTGGCATAATGACACCAAAATTTGTGTGTGTCATTGTCACCTCACACAGAACGCATCACATCAATTTGAAAACAGCACCACCTATTGGTCAAAAGTGATAAGCCATTAAATTATATTATTGGTTGTATTTATGATTTTTCAGCCATTTCAACTGATATCATCCTAAAATGACTTTAGTTACTCATTGTTACAGTCGGTCTGTTGCTCCTTGCCATGCTTAGCTCCTCATTCTGCCTCTGTTGTGCTTGGCCCCGCAATTGCTGCTTGGCCCCAAGCAATTGCTGCTTGCACCTATATTTGGCTTATTATTATTCTTCTTCTTCTTCTTCTTCTTCCTTCTTCCGCCGCAAGTCTATGGCAGCCCATAGAACCGCTTGCGGGAAAGTTGTATAATTTTGCACACTGATAGAGGACAGTCCCAACATTAACCATAGCAAGTTTGGAGTCTCTAACTCAAACTCTCTAGCGCCACCACTTGTCCAAACTTTCAAAAGATTTATGCTAATAACTTTTGAACCGTAAGTCACACAACAAAAATTCTTTTTTCCTCTGATTCCTTGGCTTATGCCGAGTCGAATGGACACCAAAATTCAAAAATCGTAAGGTTTAGTTTTTCGCTATTCTCAATTGTTCGTAAAACCTACTTTTTCGAACTCGTCCTAGGCCGTTGCACCGATTGTCACAAAAATTGATCCAGATCATCTTCAGACCACGCTGGCAAAAAGTTATGGAATTCAAGTCGATTCGTCCAGCCGTTCACGAATAACACGCGAAAGAATTCTACGAAAAGCTAGCAAAAATCAATGTGAGGCTATATCTCCGTAACAGTTTGGCATATTGACACCAAACTTGGTGTGTGTTATAACAAGCATGACCTGAGGCTACCTGCAGTGTTTCGGTGCAGTGCCCCTAGTGGTCAGGAGATACGAAAAATGGCTATTTTTCTTTATAACGTCTGAATGATTTGTCCAAAAATCACAAAACTGGTCTCTTTAGATTCGGTGTGTCATACCGAGTCGAACCATATCCAATTTTCCCATGTCAGCCATTTTGGGTGTCGGCCATTTTGAATTTAGCTTTAAAATGCTGTATCTTGAGAAAGGATTAGCGTATCGTTTCGACATTAATTACAAAAATGTTCGGCACCATGCCCTGAATGTACATAAAAATTTTGGGACCAGCGCCACCTTGTGGTCAAAAGTTATAACGAAATTTCAAAAATGCTAATAACTTTTGCGTACATTAGCCTATTGAAATGAAACTGATTTTGATAGATTCCTTCGGTCATGCTGAGAACACCGATACCAATTTTGCCAATTTTGGCTGAACTTCCTGTCCGCCATTTTGATTCATGTTGAAAACCTACTTTTTCGAACTCCTCCTAGACCGTTAGTCCGATTTTCACCAAATTTGACTCAGATCATCTTCAGACCATGCTGACAAAAAGTTATGGATTTTGTGTCGATACACGAAACCGTTTTCGTTTAGCGCATCAACGAATTTACTGGAAAGATGCCAAATTGCATCCGAGTCTGTATCTCTGCAAAGCTTTGACATATTGACACCAAATTTTATATGTGCTATTGTCACCACACTCTGACCAAGCCACATCAATTTGGTAACAGTGCCACCTATGGGTCAGAAGTAATACGCCATTCACTAAACATTAATAATGAAATTTACAAAAATGCTAATAACTTCTGCTTACATTAGCCTATTGTAATGAAACTGATGTCAATAGATTCCTTGGGTCAAGCCGAAAACATTGATATCCATTATGCCGAAATCGGCCAAACTTCCTGTCCGCCATTTTGATTAATGTACAAAACATACTTTTTCAAACTCCTCCTAGACCGTTGGTCTGATTTTCACCAAATTTGATTCAAATCATCTTCAGACTGTGCTTACTAAAAGTTATGGATTTCGTGTCGATAGACAAAACCATTTTCGTACAGCGCCACTACAGATTTTAGGCTTGATGCCAAGATGATTCTGAGGCTGTATCTCTGTAAAGCTTTGGCATAATGACACCAAAATTTGTTTGTGTGTCATTGTCACCTCACACAGAACTCATCACATCAATTTGAAAACAGCACCACCTATTGGTCAGAAGTGATAAGCCATTCAATTATATTATTGGTTGTATTTATGATTTTTCAGCCATTTCAACTGATATCATCCTAAAATGACTTTAGTTACTCATTGTTACAGTCGGTCTGTTGCTCCTTGCCATGCTTAGCTCCTCATTCTGCCTCTGTTGTGCTTGGCCCCGCAATTGCTGCTTGCAGCTATATTTTATATTTATTTTTATTACAATTTCATTATTTAAAGCAATGAAGAAATTTTCATATGAAAGTGTTTCAGTGTGTTGTTTTGATTGAGAAGTTTCACAGTTTGCACTGTATTATTCTTATGGTCTAGAAGAGAAAAAAATAGAAATCACTGACTTAAAACAATTGTTTAGCTGGTGAAAATACTAGTGTTCCAATCATTTTGGCACCACTGTATGAGGCGTTCAGATGTAAAAGACTAAAAATGTGCAGTTTGAAATTTTCTTCTAAAATTAGTTTTTTTCAGGCCCAAATGTCTTCAAGACTAAGCATCGTGTAATTAACAGATGGGGATCAGCATGGTGGATTCATGGTGGAATCTACAGTTCCTTGTTTACACAGTTTTGTGTTTTAAATTAACTGATCTGCTAAAGTTGTTTTATGTGTCTGTAATGGTTGGATAAAATGTGTGACAGCTGCACCCATTTGAAAATTGTTTTAAAAAGAAATAAAACTAATTAAATCGACGTTTACAGTTGCATTTTTTTTTTTTTTGTATGTTTTTCTAACTGTATTACAGAAAAGCAATAATAATTTTAAAATTTTTTGTGATTTATTTATTATTTTTGGTAAATATAAAAGGTAGCAAGGCAATAAGGCAACAAATAGCCCAATGTTTAGGTTATGTTTAACCCAGCAACAGTTAACCTGACACACTGGTTGGGTCAAATAAACAACCCAGCACTTGGGTCAAAACAACCCAACGCGTGTTCTGTCCCATAGTTACCCAGCGGCTGGGTTAAAGTTGGGTTATTTTTTAACCCAGCACTTTTTAGAGAGCAGTTTTTGTCAAATAAGAACCTTTTCTGTTAATATAAAATAACTTGAAAAAAGTGTCAGGGCTTTGGTGTCAAATAAATACATTTAATATTTTTGGATATTTCTTCATGGTTCCATTACTTGTTAGCGATCTCGTGGATTTGGCTGCAGATTTATTTTATATTAATAAACATTAACTTCAGATACCTGTCAGCAATCGCAAACAGTTTGTCAAATAAAAACATTTTCTGTTAATATAAAATATCTTGAAAAAAGTTGAATTTTTTTTTTCATATTTTTGTATATTTCTGTACGGTTCCATCACTTGTTAGCGATCTAGTGGATTTGGCATCAGATACAGTTTTAGTCAAATAAAAATATTTTCTGTTAAAATAAAATATCTTGAAAAAAGTTGAAAAAATACATTTAATATTGTTGTATATAGGTTCCATCATACTTGTTAGCTATCTCGTGGATTTGGCGTCAGATACATTTTATATTAATAAACAAATGACAAATAATCGCAAGCAATTTTGTCAAATAAATTATTTTCTGTTAATATGAAATAGATTGAAAAATGATTTTAAAAAAAAAATGTTTAATATTTTTGTATATTTCTGTATGGTTCCATCACTTGTTAGCGATCTCGTGGATTTGACATCAGATACAATTTTTCTGTTAATATAAAATGAATTGAAAAAAAGTGTCAGGGCTTTGGTGTCAAATAAATACATTTAATATTTTTGGATATTTCTTCACGGTTCCATCACTTGTTAGCGATCTGGTGGATTTGGCTGCAGATTTATTTTATATTAATAAACATTAACTTCAGATACCAGTCAGCAATCGCAGGCAGTTTCTTTCAAATAAAAAGCTTTTCTGTTAATATAAAATATCTTGAAATAAGTTGGAGAAATACATTTAATATTTTTGTATATTTCTTCATGGTTCCATTACTTGTTAGCGATCTCGTGGATTTTGCGTCAGATACATTTTATATTAATAAACATTAACTTCAGATACCAG
This sequence comes from Labeo rohita, assembly GCF_022985175.1. Lineage (NCBI taxonomy): Eukaryota > Metazoa > Chordata > Actinopteri > Cypriniformes > Cyprinidae > Labeo > Labeo rohita. The sequence continues at coordinate 6,868 of NW_026128411.1, forward strand.
TCATGAATCGCAAGCAGTTTTAGTCAAATAAAAAGCTTTTCTGTTAATATAAAATATCTTGAAATAAGTTGGAAAAATACATTTAATATTTTTGTATATTTCTGTATCACTTGTTCCATCACTTGTTAGCGATCTCGTGGATTTGGCGTCAGATACATTTTATATTAATAAACAATAACTTCAGATACCAGTCATGAATCGCAAGCAGTTTTAGTCAAATAAAAAGCTTTTCTGTTAATATAAAATATCTTGAAATAAGTTGGAAAAATACATTTAATATTTTTGTATATTTCTGTACGGTTCCATCACTTGTTAACGATCTCGTGGATTTGGCGTCAGATACATTTTATATTAATAAACATTAACTTCAGATACCAGTCATGAATCGCAAGCAGTTTTAGTCAAATAAAAAGCTTTTCTGTTAATATAAAATATCTTGAAATAAGTTGGAAAAATACATTTAATATTTTTGTATATTTCTGTACGGTTCCATCACTTGTTAGCGATCTCGTGGAGTTTGTGTCAGATACATTATTAATAAACATTAACTTCAGATACCTGTCAGCAATCGCAAACAGTTTGTCAAATAAAAACATTTTCTGTTAATATAAAATATCTTGAAAAAAGTTGAATTTTTTTTTTCATATTTTTGTATATTTCTGTACGGTTCCATCACTTGTTAGCGATCTAGTGGATTTGGCATCAGATACAGTTTTAGTCAAATAAAAATATTTTCTGTTAAAATAAAATATCTTGAAAAAAGTTGAAAAAATACATTTAATATTGTTGTATATAGGTTCCATCATACTTGTTAGCTATCTCGTGGATTTGGCGTCAGATACATTTTATATTAATAAACAAATGACAAATAATCGCAAGCAATTTTGTCAAATAAATTATTTTCTGTTAATATGAAATAGATTGAAAAATGATTTTAAAAAAAAAATGTTTAATATTTTTGTATATTTCTGTATGGTTCCATCACTTGTTAGCGATCTCGTGGATTTGACATCAGATACAATTTTTCTGTTAATATAAAATGAATTGAAAAAAAGTGTCAGGGCTTTGGTGTCAAATAAATACATTTAATATTTTTGGATATTTCTTCACGGTTCCATCACTTGTTAGCGATCTCGTGGATTTTGCGTCAGATACATTTTATATTAATAAACATTAACTTCAGATACCAGTCAGCAATCGCAGGCAGTTTCTTTCAAATAAAAAGCTTTTCTGTTAATATAAAATATCTTGAAATAAGTTGGAGAAATACATTTAATATTTTTGTATATTTCTTCATGGTTCCATTACTTGTTAGCGATCTCGTGGATTTTGCGTCAGATACATTTTATATTAATAAACATTAACTTCAGATACCAGTCAGCAATCGCAGGCAGTTTCTTTCAAATAAAAAGCTTTTCTGTTAATATAAAATATCTTGAAATAAGTTGGAAAAATACATTTAATATTTTTGTATATTTCTGTACGGTTCCATCACTTGTTAGCGATCTCGTGGAGTTTGTGTCAGATACATTATTAATAAACATTAACTTCAGATACCAGTCATGAATCGCAAGCAGTTTTTGTCAAATAAAATTTTTTTCTGTTAATATAAAATGAATTGAAAAAAAGTGTCAGGGCTTTGGTGTCAAATAAATACATTTAATATTTTTAGATATTTCTTCACGGTTCCATCACTTGTTAGCGATCTCGTGGATTTGGCATCAGATACATTGTATATTAATAAAAATTAACTTCAGATACCAGTCAGCAATCGGAAGCAGTTTTTGTCAAATAAAAAACATTTTCTGTTAATATACAATGTCTTGAAAAAAGTTAAAAAAAATACATTTTATATTTTTGTATATTTCTGCAAGTTTCCATCACTTGTTAGCGATCTCGTGGATTTGGCGTCAGATACATTGTATATTAATAAAAATTAACTTCAGATACCAGTCAGCAATCCCAAGCAGTTTTTGTCCAATAAAAAGCTTTTCTGTTAATATGAAATAGATTGAAAAATTATTTAAAAAAATATATATATTTAATATTTTTGTATATTTCTGTACAGTTCCATCACTTGTTAGCGATCTCGTGGATTTGGCATCAGATACATTGTATATTATGACACCAAATCTAGGAGATCGCTAACAAGTATGATTGAACCACAAAGAAACATATAAAAATATTAAATTTATTTTTCCAACTTTTTCAAGTTATTTTTTATATTAACAAAAAAATGTTTTTATTTGAGAAAAACTGCTTCCGATTGCTGACTGGCATCTGAAGTTAATGTTTATTAATATAAAATGTATCTGACGCCAAATCCACGAGATCGCTAAAAGTATAACTGGAAATTTTTAAAAATAAAAATATTTTTTTTTTAAAAATTTTTTTAAAAATTTTTATTTTAAAAAATTTTATTCATTTAACTTTTTTTAATTTTTAAAAATTTCAAAATAAACCTTTCAAGTTTTAACGTAAGAAAAAAAAAATTTATTTTTAAATTTTTTAATTAATTTTATTAAAAAAATTTTTTTTTTAAAAAACCTTTTTTGTTTCTACGGTATTGAATTAAAGTTTATTAAAAAAAAAGTTTTTTTTAAAAAACCCCTAAAAATATGAAA
>NW_026128412.1:0-9483 GCF_022985175.1 Labeo rohita
CGCTAGGGGGAACGCCGTCAGCGTGACCCGTGTCTGAAGTATATATACAAAACAACAACAAAGTTGGCCGGCGACAGCCTATGACGTCACTGCCGGCGCGACTCGTCGCTGCCGGCGCGTCACTACCGGTGCGACCACAGTATAAAAGGACACCGGTAGAGCAGGACGGCCTCTTCTTCGTCTTCATTGACTCTTTGTCTGGAGTGTGTAGCAAAACGGTAAGAGACCCCTTTTCTTTGGAAAAATATGGCTAGCACTAGTAAGGCGTTTAGAAAGTGCGTGGATCCGTGTCCTCGTTATTTGACACCCGATGACACGCACGATCTTTGCGTCTTTTGTTTGGGCGAGGAGCATGCACGCGACGTCCTCGAGGGGGCAGTCTGCGTGCACTGTGAGCTTTTTCCCATGAGAAAGCTCCGTTCTCGTCTGTCTCTCTTCTCGAGGGAAGAGGGACAGCCACCTGTTCCCCGTGGCTCAGGACCCTCCGCTGCTGAGGCACGGAGAAAAATGAGCTCATGGGGATCCCAGGTGGACCTCGCTGACGAGCTAAAAAAAGGGACTTTCCCTTTCACGCGCGTCAGTCGCGGGCGAGGACGAACTGCTGGCTGACGATGATGTTGTTTCTCTTACATCATCCGATCCAGCAGCTAGTGCTCTGTTGGGTCCTTCCCAAGAAGAGCAGGAGATGTTGGAAGATGAGGAAGCTGAGGCTGAACCCTTTCTAATCTCCTGCCCTGCATACGAGGAGCTGTTGGAGGTTATGGATCGCGCCACGGTAAGGCTTGACTTGCCGTGGAAGCGAGCCAGAGAGGTGGCGCCTCGGGGTCGTCTCGATGAGCGCTATCTTTCTGATCATAACCTCCCGGCCCAGGTGAGTCTTCCATTCCTTCCCGATCTGCATACGGAGATCGAGAAGGTATGGAAGAGGCCGTTTTCCTCACGCATCCATAATTTTCCGCACTCTAATTATGCGAATATTGAGGGGATGCGTGAGCACGGCTATCAGAGGATGCCACCTGTAGAAGAGACGCTGGCCAGCTATCTCTCTGTAGGTAAGGCATCTTCCCTGAAGACTCCCTCCCTGCCATCCATTCCCCTTCAAGTAACATCTCGTTTGAATGGCAGGGCGTATGCAGCAGCAGGTCAGGCTGTGGGTGCGTTGCACACTATGGCGGTGCTTCAAGCCTACCAGGCTGACTTGCTGAAAGATCTGGATAAGGGTCAGGGTCTTTCCCCGGACGAGGTTGCTGAGCTGCGCCGCACCACGGATCTCGCTCTCCGTGCCACCAAGCAGGCCGCCACTGCCATGGGCAGGTCTATGGGGGCCATGGTGGTTACGGAGAGACATCTGTGGGTGAACTTGGCTGACCTCGGGAAGAAAGAGAGGGGCTTTCTTCTCGACGCACCAGTCTCGCCTTCCGAACTTTTTGGTACCTCCGTTGAGACGGTGGTTGAGAAGTTCAGGGAGGCGAGGGCGCGCTCAGCGGCCTTCAAAACCTTCATTCCACGAAGGTCCAGATCTGAGCCCGAACAGTATGGGGTCCTGGCCCGTCTCGTTCTGAGGGACGAAGACAGGCCCAGAAGACTAGTGTGGCCACTCGCGCCCCTCCCCCACCTGCGGGTGGTTCCGGGAGGAAGCGTGGGTCTAGAGGAGGTAGACAGGACCTGAGGGAAGTGATCCAGACGAGACAGCGTGCTCGCCGGGGTCAGAGTAGAAGATAGCTTCTGCTTATCTTCCTTTGGGGGCTCCTGTCTCCCTCCTCTTAATTCCCCCTTCATATTAGTCTCTCCACCTGACTGAGGTTTGGTGGTACTTTTCCTGCGCACCCCTGCCGGACCTATGATGTTTTAGGTTGGCTTTTTTGTTAAAAAGCAACTTTTACTGATGGTCTGGCTCGGCCTTTCGGCCTCCTCTCAGTTTGATCGAAACGGGAACCATGGATGGGTGAGTTCGATCCATTTTTCATGTCTAACTATGAATCATATTTCTAGCTCAGTGGTCGCTCCCCTTTTTAGGGTTTCTAATAAGCGATCTCTTTGAGGTAACCAGGTGAGTGCTGTCTTCCCCTACGAAAAATGAAAGCAGGGTAGACAGCCCATTTTTTATGATTTGCTGTACTCCCCTATAACCTGGTCTCTTCTTAATCTCCCCGACAGGTCATAGTAATGGTCTAGATGGTTTCTCAGAAGGATTTTCTGAGTCTTCTGGAGTTATGCGCAGGAACCATGGTGGGGTGAGTACGACTCATGTTTAATGTGTCTACCATGCTGTATACAATTGGGTCCTGTTTTTGTGCCTTCCTTGGTAGGTCCTCTTCGAGCACCCCCCTCTGATCTTCAATCATGGTTATGGGCTGCTTGCCTGGGTCTGCCTCCCGTTTTCGAATAGGAAGCTTTCAGGTTCCCTTTACAGCACTGAGAAAAACTAGGACTTCGGTCCTACGTCTGGGTAAGCTCTTCAGAATCTCTTTTCACAGGGAGCTCCTGGACATTTTGGATAGACACATTGACCACCGGGTTAAGACCCTCTGTCTTCATCCTGCCCTGAGGGGCTTCGGTTGCGGGGTTTCCGCCCTTCACACAGACCTCCTACCTATGCCATCTGGTGATCTAGCGGTCGCCCCTCCGAGGAGTGGGCTTGGTCACGCTATTTCACTGTTTCTCAAGTCAGAGCTGTTTCTGTGGAAACCCTCTGAGTGCTCCGAGGAGCCTTCAGCTAAGCATTCTTGGCCCTTGGTCCCAAGGCTCTGCGGGTCTTGGTAGAGCAGGGCCCGTGCTTTCCATCGAGGAGGTAAGCATAGGTCTGTGTGGGGGTGAGAAGGGCTTATGCCCCTTGAGAGGTTACCCACAGAACAGCCTGAGGGCTGGGGATGTGACTGCTTTCTGTGCAGTCTTGTAGAGGTGGCTCCCCGTCATTTCTGATCCCCGTATCTCTTCCTGGGAGTGTGCGACGATGCTCCCCTTTCTGCGGAAAGAGTTTTTGCTAGAGTTCGTCTTCCTTGGAGAGATCAGGTGTCCCTCCCATGTCTCGGGAGTGGAACCCGGTCTCGATACACTACCTTTCCTTGGTACGTATATCAGCTTCAGGGCAGTATTATTAGACAGTTAGCTGCGGCTACTGCATAGGGTGCTCCCCTCCCATCGAGGGTTTACCTGAGCACTGCCCCATTGGGCAACTGAGGTTCACCCTTACTGCCTTCCCCAGGCCAAAGGGAACTTTCGCGGGTCAGATCTCATCCAAGGCTTCTGTACAGGGCACGGTGATGCTCCCCTTTCTACGGAAAGGGTCTCTGAGCTCGTCCCCCTGGGGGATCAGTGGCTCCTCCTGTCCATGGGAGTAGAAGCCTGTCGCGATACACTGCCTTGTCCTGTGTGGCTAAGTGTATCGGCTCTTGGCAGTTTTAGTGGATAGATAGCCGCGGCCTCTATCTGCTTGGCATCTTTGTGCTCCCCTCTCCTTGAGGGTTTTGCTTTGAGCTTTGCCTAATTGGGCGGCTAGATGCGCCCCTACTGCCTTCCCCTTAGAGCCTTGTTAAGCCGGCAGTGCTCCCCTCACCCTGAGGGTCTTCTTATTCCACCGTTTCTCAACGGTACGTCTAAAAATAGGCCCACATGTTTGTGGGCACTTTCTCAAATCCATGTATATGGTAAGTGCACACGTTAACCTTTGGGCACTTTTCTAAAATCCACGCTGTGGTATGGAAGGCACCGGTGTTCTGCGTCCATTCTAAAATCCTTTATGGTAGGGATTCACGCGCTATTGCCCGTACCCTTTCTCGAGGTGGTCTAAAACCCGGTCGTCTCGGGTCCATCTCCAGAGCTTCTGCCAGGCTAAAAGAACGGTTTTTACGCGCCCTAGTTCCGGTGCGCATTTTATGCTCGCTCAACCGGGTTGAGCAGGGAGTTACCACTTGCGTTCTGTGTACGACTTCTGAGGGAGTCGTGCAGGGCTGCAGTAGCCCCTGTGTGACAGGCCAACCTGGGTATCCTAGGCTTCTGGCCGTATCCCCTTAAAGGAATACTTTGTTTCCAAGCTTGGGCTCTACCCGGGCCGATATCTGCCCTACAGGTAAGTTGGGTATGCAGCCTAAGCTCTGGCCGTAGGGGATATGTCACTGACAGCCATCACTTTATCCTAGGGGCGACTCCCTTAAGGCCTAGGGAGTTGGTACTTAGTGCCTGTCTCTCCGGAAGTCAGGCACTCCCCTCAGCATGGCAGCGTGGGTATAACCGTTCCCCCTAGCGCCCCCTAGAGGACGCAGTTCGAGTTCCTCGAAAGGGAACGTCTCAGGTTACGTATGTAACCTTGGTTCCCTGAGAAGGGAACGAGACACTGCGTCCTCTAGGCTCGGGGCCATGCTTCAGGATGTGAGCTTCAGACGAAGAAGCGGCCGTCCTGCTCTACCGGTGTCCTTTTATACTGTGGTCGCACCGGTAGTGACGCGCCGGCAGCGACGAGTCGCGCCGGCAGTGACGTCATAGGCTGTCGCCGGCCAACTTTGTTGTTGTTTTGTATATATACTTCAGACACGGGTCACGCTGACGGCGTTCCCCCTAGCGCCCCCTAGAGGACGCAGTGTCTCGTTCCCTTCTCAGGGAACCAAGGTTACATACGTAACCTGAGACGTTTTCTACACTGCATTTGTAATTATCTGCCAGTGTTTTAAGGTTAGTGTGACCTCTGGTGGTCACAAGGAAGAAGGGGCAATATTAGTTGAAAAAAAAATATCTCCTGTTGTTTTCTACTAAACAAAGAGAGAAACACAGTATGGAATGACATGAAAGGGAGTAAATGATGATTTCTATGGATCTATTCCTTTAGTTTTTTTTAGAGTATGTCGTCTTATGAATGTATGTATTACCTTGAAAGGATCGCCGTCACTGAAATCCAGGGAAATGATGAGGTCAGTGTGTCTTTCTTCTCTCAGCACTGAGAAGTAGGGTGAGTTCAGCAACAGTCCAGCATCTTCATAGTCTCTCGTCTCACTTTCCAGAAGAGCTGCAGGCACTGCTTCATCTGAGGCATCACAGCATATGAGTCTGTTTATTATATTATTCGCACTGAATTGTTAGGTGTTATCAGGTTTGTTCTCACCTCTCATTTTGTGGAGGAAGTTATAATTCCTGCCCCAGATCCACTTAGCCATGCATGTACAAATGCTCCACAAAAGATCTAAAATATAAATACACAGCAGTTTAGTAAGTCATGTTGTTTTATATTCTGTATATTGTTTTTCTGCTGATCAGTATTTCATTATTATTTCTTAAGCTTTATTTTCATTTCAATCATAGTTTTGGGTGAACAGACTTTTAACAGAGGAACAGAAATCTCTCAGGTTTAATTTGTTCTTGGATAATAAACAAAAATCTTATGGGTTTGGAATGACATGAGGGGGAGTAAATAAGTGAACTCTCTCTTTAAATAATTATGATTTTATGATTTTAAAGCAAAAGTTCTTCTGTGGCATCAGTTTCTTAAAAGTTTTGTTGCTGCTTAGTGGAAGTGGAAGCTTAGCACTTTTTTTTAACAATCAAAAGAAAAAAACAGTGTTCAAATCGAATACTTTGTACAGACAATTCAACCTACCAGAATGCCCCAAACCGAACCAATGTAAATCATTACATACGTCCTCTGTGTATTGTTTCATGTACAATTTTGCAGCCTCTTTATCAGCAAGATTCAGTTTTTCAGTTGGAAAAATCAGCTGATGTTTGCCTCCACCAAGCTCTGTAAAAGAAACGTACATTACTGACTTCTTGTGATCTGACACCGTATACTTTGTTTTTATGGACAATTACATTTATTAATGCAAAATAACCTGTGTTATGTTGGTTGTGTCTATTCAGAAACTGAACCCTGCATAATAACTAGACTCTAAAATGAACTAAAAAAAAATAACTAGTCACCTAAATTTGAATTCTAACACACTCTTACCATTCAGTGTTTTTCTGATGGATTGATCAAGATCAGAAGGATCTTCGCCATTTAAAACCGAGCGATTCATGTCCACAAGATCCATGAGCACCTGGTAATACATTTCTTCAGGTGGGTCTTTTGGGTCTTTTGAAGAAACCACACAGTGAACAAACATGAACACACACCAAAACGTCTTGAATGTAAGTGCTTTCAACCCCCAAATTCATCAAGTTCAGATGAATAAACATAAACACAAGATTCAAATCCCACTTAAAAACTAAAATGAATTTGATGACATTCTCATGACTTATTTGATAATACTTCACAATAAGAGGCATGAGCAATATGTTACAGTACTTCTAATCTTAGTTATTGTTAGTAATGTTAATAGTGCAGTAGACTCAAAAGATAGAAAGTAATTATAAATAACAGCAGAAATAAAAAGAAATGCTTTACCTTCACTAATTTTTTCAAGTGTCTTCCTTTTTTTAATAAGACTTAAATGTTGAAAGAACTCTGTGAGAAAATGAAATCAGAGTTCACATGATAATGAAATGACTGTCAAATTTAAGCAGAACTGAATCTTGAAATGCATCTGCACCTTGTATTTTTTCCAAGAAGAATTTAATGATCTCTCTTCATCAGCTAAAGCGCTGCCACACAGAGCTGCAGAAAATACATTTATGTTTAAGTGTATACAATGAATGAAACAAAAACATAATGCATTCAAACCAAAATGTTTAATATAAAAGTTTAATGCATGGAATTGTCATTTGAGCCCTTGATTTATTTTTATTATTATCATTTTTTTAATCACTGTAATGAGAAACTTTTTGAAAATCACAAAGTTGAGTATTCAGTGTATGCTGATATTACACAAATATTAATAAACTCTCCTGTGACAGAGTTTGTTACCTTGCAGGTACAGCATGTCCATTTCAGGCTGCTCTTTTTTCTTTGAGCCATTGTCAAACTGACTGCAGAAGCTGGATGTTTTCACAAACGCTCCAGTGAGGGAATAACCTGCTTCATATGGACTGATCTCAAACCGGGGGTCTGCAGACAGAAAACATGGCCATATAACAGCTGATAAGCACATACTAACTAACTTTTATTCAAACACAATCCATCACAGACCTCCATCTTCCTTCTGTTTGCATTGCTTGTCAATTGCTGTGTAGATGGGAAACGGGTCTTTACTGAGCTGGTCCCACTGATCTGAGAGTTTTTGTTCATCAGTCTGTAGAGGAAAAAAACATATATATATACATACATGCTGAATGCATGTCACATGTTTGCAACACAAAGTCAGGGCTATAATTTGGAATAAAATATTAATTCAGATTAAAGATTAGTCAAATTTGATTCATTTAAATTCTGTGTGTACAAATGTAGCATTTTATGAGTAAAAAGTACAGTTTTTGAAAAGTATTGGCAATATGCATTGATTTAACTTTTTCTGTAATGCAAAGTGAGAACAATTTGTAGAATATGTAGGCTAATATATTTCATAGTGTAATTTCTGACAAAAAATGGCCTATTATTAATGGTCTTGCTGATGGGACTGCTTGAAAACTGAATACATGTTTTACTGGATAACAATGTGTGTTTGCTAAATTACTTAATGTCAATCCAATTAACAGAAGATTATTATTTCATGTAGAACCAGCAATCTACCTTTTAATAATTCCATTGTTAATATATTCTAGTCAGTGTTCCTGGTGTTTTTATACATCATTTTCTTCTCAAGCAAAACATTGACATTTTTAGTTTACATGCACTTGCAATAAAATAGCAGAAAATCATACACAGAACAAGGTAGAAATTGCTGCTTCTGTGACATGTTTTTGCATTCATGTGAAGTCAATACAATTGTAACATACTAAAGAATGCAAACTCAATGTTATTTTAAAATACATTTGTATCCTTCAAATAGTAGCCTAAATGTAATTGGTTTTTGATTTACGATCATCCCAAACGATGCTACACGAACAAAACAAACGCGCGTTGGCGATGACGTCACCATCTCGCTTCCATACCATCTCAGTTGACAAAGTTCTAAAGATACTTTAATATTTATTTTTTTTTAATGGGATGATGACCATCTATGATGATGATTACAGGGTATAAGCCTCAGCTCAGCCCTGTTAATCTGTAAGCCAATAGCGTTTAAGATATTATATAGAGCAGGCAGCTCTTGCAACCAATTGTAAGGCCCTTTAGACACGCCCCCGCATTCTGACACGCCCATTTCTCCGACCTGCAGTTTAACGCTACGATAATGCTGTTGAAGATCTCATCTAGCTTCTAAAATGGATTATAATAATAATAAACAGGTAGGATTTGAAAGCAATTTCAACTCAAATGAATAATTAATGTCCGCATAATTGTTTATTGGTGAAATCCGTGGTATAACTGTACATTATCCCTTAAAATGTTCGTCTTATTTTAAGTTGTTTGTTTAATGAGCTAATAAAATAAACGCAAATCAATATTTTGTGTCTAATTATTTACTATTGTGGCAGGTAGATGTATAATAAGCGGTAAATTCACAATAGAGGGCTTGCACTTACATCACAATTTGGACGCACAGCCATTTTGCCGATACTCGGATGTAAACAACAGTATGGATTGCATGGTTAATGTACTACTTAATACATTGTTCTGCTAATTTATGCTGTCTAAACCGTGGAACAAAACAATGCTAAATCCAGTGTTGGGAAGGTGTAACCCCAAGGTAATCAGATGTAACCCCAAGGTAACTGTAATTTAATTACACATTTTTTTCTCAGTAACTGTAACTAATTGCAATTACATTTATTTGTAATTAAATTATGTAATTCCGTTACATGTAACTAGTTACTCCCCAACACTGGCTAAATCATATAGAGGAGGACTTAGTAAGCAGGAAAGGGTGCAATATTTTGACAAATTAAAGTTAATAGGTAGTAAAGATATACAAGCAGTATTAATTAAGATATTAGTCTAAAATTTCACCTACCTGACTGAAAATGATAAGCACAAACATGAATGTTGTCAAGATTCTTGCCCTTGAAATCCTGGTTCAGTTTGGCCAACCACAAATGCATTTTGTTCCTCAGACAGTTTTTTTTTTTGCACTCTTCTCCTTGATTTGTTATAACTTTTGTCAGTCTATAATACTCCAAATGTTTTTTCCAGTCCAATCAATTAGCACAGCCCAAAACATGTGTAACGCCAAGCCAGCAGAGGGAGCCTTCACCCCAGTACTGCCTGCATGCTCCCTCTGCTGCTTCTACTGTCACTTCCTGTTTGGCAGTATATAAGGACTCACCATGTGCTCACACGTCGTGAAGTATTGCCAGTTTCACCTGCCTTACCAAGCGTTTATTATTACTCTGTTGGATTACCTGTTGCGACCTTGCTTTGTTTATGGACTCTTGATTTCACGGATTACCCCTGTTGGATTGTTTGCACGTTTGGACTGTTTTCAAGGTTTGACCCTTTTCTGCCCTTTGACTATCGCTCCCTGGAATTCCCTATTGTTACGGTTGCTTTCATGGACTGTCTGCTTGGTATTTGACCCA
>NW_026128413.1:0-9481 GCF_022985175.1 Labeo rohita
CTTAGCAAAATTATAATTGTCTAAAAAAAAAATATAACTGTTAACTTTTTTAATTGTTCCTGCATTTAGTCACAATAGAAGCAAACAGTGATTACAGGAGAATAATTGTAATATTTAATTTATTTAATTTTTTTTTTTTTTTTTTTTTTTAAAAAGCAAGAAAATAATAATTTCAACTGGAGCCTCGAAGCTCCCAGTTTGTAAAATATTAATTGGCATTTTATGACATTTTCTGTAAACAAATTCTATTTTTATTTTTTAATAGTGGATAATGTAGTTACATATTTGTTTCCATGAACCCATTAATTACTTTATCAATCAGTCATTGTTTGAAGTTGTTAGATTTTACTATAACTGCTTTTTTTGTTTGTTTGTTTTTTTGTTGTTGTTGTTGTTTTTTTTTTTTTGATTTTTTTCATAGTGGCACAAACTGGAGAGAGAGTGCTGTTCTGGGCACAATGTTTGTCTTGGAAAAGTTTAACATATCAATAAACATTGGAAAATTTGTAATGTGTGTGTGTGTGGTTTTTATATATTCCTGTTCTTCAACTAGCAAAGCTAACAATGGCAAGTTTGTAGGGTCCATTTTCAGGAAACATAAAAGTGATAAATTGTATACCTTTAATACACTATAAATACACTGTAAATGTTATGAAAGCAAAATTGAATAGTATGCTGCATGTTTGACATGTTTGAAGAATTATCAGTTGTTTTTTTTTTTTTTTTTTTTTTTTTGTGAGCAAATGATTCATTACTTATTTTTCACACAGTATATGCACACTTTTGAATTTAAATACTGTACAATAATTATTACTGTAAACAATGTATACCACGGGAGCCATTACACCCTTGTTTGGAGGAAAAACAATAACAACAACAACACTGTAATCAACAAATATATTACTGCATCATGTTAACCACATAATGCAATCTGTTGCTGCAGTTTTTATATGAAGTGGGGACAGATAAATCTTTAACCGATTATCTGTCCATTCACCACAAGAATCCGGAAGATCCTGTCATAAATGACCATATATGGACAAGTAAACTCTGCTCAAGTGGGTTTCCATTGGCTTTGAAGTTTCCTGGCGCTTGCAGACACCCCTGTAATTGGACTATCTTTTAACCCAAATTAAAAAACGCTTAATGTTGCAAAGTACGTTTTGCTGGTATTATTACATAATTAGTACATTCAGTTAACAGTTCAGTGTTGCTATTTCGTGAGAAATTAGCACTTTACCGAGATCATAACCCTAACCCCGAGCATAACCTAATTAAACTACAAATAACAGCGCCATGTTTTTCGCATCCTATCGATGAAATAGCAGAGGCTTATGGGTAATGTAGTTTAAAATGTTAAATAATAAAATGGGGAAAATACAATATTTTTTTTGAACAAAGGTATATATAAACATGTTCGTTGTGCAAACATCTATGACATATTTAAGAGGCAGGCTGAAATGAAGTATTTTACTAAGAGCACTTTCTAAAACACCTTTATACCACCTTTCCATATATGTTTGAAAACTCTGTCTAACATTATTTAATTAACGTAGAATAAGTAGTTGTCTTTCCAAATTTCTCTTTAAAGATATAATCAGACTTTGATTTATAGCCATTTGAAATGTTAATTTTCTTTGCTCTTCTAGGGGACTCTACTGGGCCCCTGAGGGTGGAAGAGCAGTAAAACATACACAGATCTAATCTCATCATGGACAACAAACTGTGCTGATTAGATGGTCTTTTCAACAACTTCCCAATATGTAAGTTGCAAGTCATAGTTATCTTAGAATAAGAACAGACCCAAAAAATCTACACCAGTGCCTATTTATAATGGGCTCCATTTATTTAAACAGATTAGGAGTAAAAATACAGTGTTGACAGTAAACAAAGACACCAGTTTAAACAACCAATACATACTGTGACACTTCATTGCACACAATGTCAATGTGTCATTCAGTAAGACAAGGTACAGACAGTGTGGTTTATGGTGCATATAATTAATGCAATGCAAAAAAATTATAATATAAAATACCTAATTTGTATCTCTGTGTTGAAAATTTCTCATCTCTGTCCTTTTCAGGTGCTAAACATCAGTAATGTGCATGCTCATCTTGCCTATAATACAGTACAGGATTCATGTTGATCTTTCCCTGCTGCATTACCCTTAGTTGTGCAAGACTTGTCTGTAGCAATATAGTTCTTGCAGCCTTCCATGTAACGCATTAATACCAACAAATGTTCATGTCTTTATTAAAACAATAACAGTAATTATACAGTGGGTACATCTTTTTCATTTTTTTTTTTTTTTTTTTTTTTCTCATTAATGTACACACAGCACCCCATATTGACAGAAAAACACAGAATTGTTGACATTATTGCAGATTTATTAAAAAAGAAAAACTTAAATATCACATGGTCCTAAGTATTCAGACCCTTTGCTGTGACACTCATATATTTAACTCAGGTGCTGTTCATTTCTTCTGATCATCCTTGAGATGGTTCTACACCTTCATTTGAGTCCAGCTGTGTTTGATTATACTGACTGGACTTGATTAGGAAAGCCACACACCTGTCTATATAAGACCTTACAGCTCACAGTGCATGTCAGAGCAAATGAGAATCATGAGGTCAAAGGAACTGCCTGAAGAGCTCAGAGACAGAATTGTGGCAAGACATAGATCTGGCCAAGGTTACAAGGTTATAACACTTTCTGCTGCACTCAAGGTTCCTAAGAGCACAGTGACCTCCATAATCCTTAAATGGAAGATGTTTGGGATGACCAGAACCCTTCCTAGAGCTGGCCGTCCGGCCAAACTGAGCTATCGGGGGAGAAGAGCCTTGGTGAGAGAGGTAAAGAAGAACCCAAAGATCACTGTGGCTGAGCTCCAGAGATGCAGTCGGGAGATGGGAGAACGTTGTAGAAAGTCAACCATCACTGCAGCCCTCCACCAGTTGAGGCTTTATGGCAGAGTGGCCCGACGGAAGCCTCTCCTCAGTGCAAGACACATGAAAGCCCACATGGAGTTTGCTAAAAAACACCTGAAGGACTCCAAGGTGGTGAGAAATAAGATTCTCTGGTCTGATGAGACCAAGATAGAACTTTTTGGCCTTAATTCTAAGCGGTATGTGTGGAGAAAACCAGGCACTGCTCATCACCTGTCCAATACAGTCCCAACAGTGAAGCATGGTGGTGGCAGCATCATGCTGTGGGGGTGTTTTTCGCTGCAGGGACAGGACGACTGGTTGCAATCGAGGGAAAGATGAATGCGGCCAAGTACAGGGATATCCTGGACGAAAACCTTCTCCAGAGTGCTCAGGACCTCAGACTGGGCCGAAGGTTTACCTTCCAACAAGACAATGACCCTAAGCACACAGCTAAAACAACGAAGGAGTGGCTTCACAACAACTCCGTGACTGTTCTTGAATGGCCCAGCCGGAGCCCTGACTTAAACCCAATTGAGCATCTCTGGAGAGACCTAAAAATGGCTGTCCACCAACGTTTACCATCCAACCTGACAGAACTGGAGAGGATCTGCAAGGAGGAATGGCAGAGGATCCCCAAATCCAGGTGTGAAAAACTTGTTGCATCTTTCCCAAAAAGACTCATGGCTGTATTAGATCAAAAGGGTGCTTCTACTAAATACTGAGCAAAGGGTCTGAATACTTAGGACCATGTGATATTTCAGTTTTTCTTTTTAAATAAATCTGCAAAAATGTCAACAATTCTGTGTCTTTCTGTCAATATGGGGTGCTGTGTGTACATTAATGAGGAAAAAAATGAACTTAAATAATTTTAGCAAATGGCTGCAATATAACAAAGAGTGAAAAATTTAAGGGGGTCTGAATATTTTCCGTGCCCACTGTATGTATTGTTTACAAAATTAAATGGTGTATTTACCAAACACCATCCCTAATACGTACTGGAGAATACAGCATAAAGACAGTAGCATATAAAGTCAAACCATATTCAAGAGAAATAAAACGAGTTATTTAAAACCGTATTATTTTAATCAGATAAAAATCATCCAAATGTATGCATGGTAAAAATGTCCTGAGCATCATAGAATTACATTCACTTTCCTGCTCATTATCAGAGCTCTCCTGGTTTTCTTCCTCTTGCTTGCTTGTCCATGTCCCTATTATAATCTTCTTCTTCCATGACTTAATTTGCAGTTGTTATGCAGCACCCTACAGTACTACTGACGAACAAAAGACATGTGACCAATTCAAATCAAATCACTTTATTTACAACAATATTATGAACGTAAGTGTACAGGTGGTGAAAGTCTTTTGTGCAAACTGCAGCATGACAGTATGGATGACAAGTATTAAATATATATACATATATATATATATATATATATATATATATATATATATATATATATATATATATAAATGAAAACATATAATAAACACACATATATAAGGGACTCAATACAGCTAAAGAACAACATACGGTAAATATTATACTATACAGAGAGCATGAAATGAAAACAGTAATAAACACAATAATTACAGTACACATATACCATTGCAGTGCACTACAGTATGAATTAGTGCAAACAGAATAATAGTGAGTCAGAGTCCAGTCAGTGTAAATGATAGAGTGCAGTACATACGAGGTTGATGTGCTGTGTGTGGTGTTACTGGTACGAGTTCAGTTCAGTCTGATTGCCCGTGGAAAGAATTTGTCTTGCAGTCTGCTGGTGTAGGTTCTGCAATAACATCTGCCTGATGGTAACGGTAAGAGCAGTCCATGGCTTGGGTGACTGGAGTCTCTGACGGTCCTCTCACACACCACCTGGTGTAGATGTCCTGGAGGGACAAAATAAGTATTTATAATGTGGTGAATTAATAAACAATATAAAGTATTTTTTATTTATAATCGTTGCACTGGATTTACCATTGACTCCTGTTGGAGGTTGTTGGAGGTATGGGCCAAAAGAATCCCTCCATAACTATCTCGCAGTTGATCAGTTGTGAAGTTTACTTTTATGGACCGTAACATCTGAGCTGTCACAGTAGAGCCGTTCATGAATGCAGTCCTCACAGCAGATACCTGATGGGTTCAGGCTGCAGTGCTGAACTTGGTGACTGTTGAATTGATCTCTTCAAACTGGCTTCATCCTCCTTCAAACAAACCCACAAAATAATAAGTCAACAATAACTCCAGAGAAATACTGTTGGTGAATGCAGGTGTAGGTGTCAGTACTCACCATATTCGATCATTTCCTGCCCAAATTCCAAAGATAATGGCAGAGTTGATTTGCTTATTCTAGGAGCTATAAAAAGATGCACGTGTGAAAAACTTGAAGTAACTGTAACTGCTGTCTTTTGAGAGATCAATGTCAATGCTGGTACCACACACACAACTGCATTGCTTGAGTACATACATACCAATGGAAATGTGCAACCTTCCAGCTCTGTCTTTTTTTTTCTGTTTGGGCTCAAGAAGGCCATATTCATTCCTCATTCATCAGGACCGGTTTGACTTGCTAGCTGTGACTGATTTTCTTTGTGTTTTTGGTCTTCAGCTGTAAAACAAGAAAATATCTATTGACCCCATGTTTAATTATTATTTTTGTTTAAACATAAATTAAGCAGTTATAATAATAAACTTCAAGCTCACATTCCCTGGCAACTTTAACAGGCTCCTGAGTTCATCTGTACACATCAGATTCAGAGTCTGAGAAAGGCCATCATGCAAAAACTTACAACACAGCAAAAAAAAAAAAAAAAAAAAACGTGTAAGTGAAGGAGTAAAGGAATAAGAGGAAGCGAAATAGGCAAAAAAAAAAGTTTAACAGAGTGAGAGGAAAGTAGTATTAGAAAAAGCTGTATTGTCCAATAGCAAGCTACATTAATATGAACAATTTTAAATATGATTACATGCTGACAGTATTGTTGTAAGCAATTTAAAGGCCTCTTTACACCAAGGATGAGTCCACACCGCAGCAGACAACAACATACTCTAACTGCAGCATGTATACACCGTCATCGTCTGTTGGTGTGGATGCTAAAATATTTACCATTATATACATTTCTTGTTCTTAGTGTGAACAACTTTAAGTGATTTGATTTGGCCAAATTAACTGAAGATCTGATTTGTCTAAACTAACATTTCCAGACTCCTGTTTCTTAGATGTGTTTATTAAACACCAACATTGAAAGAAAGGCTGAGTCTGAGGTGTGAACAGATATCATGACTGGGGCACAAATGGGCACAAACTACATGAGAGTTGAAGCTATGGCCAATGACAGCAGTAGGAGTGAAAGTCGTAGAATTTTGTATAAGTACACTTGTCAAATATCAAATTTGTTGAATTTGTTGATACCTTTACAAGAGATGGGTAAATTGCATTCTAATACTACTTTCCTCTCACTCTGTTAAACTTGCACACAAAATGTTGCCTTTCTCTGCCTATTTCGCTTCCTCTTATTCCTTTACTCCTTCACTTACACATTTTTTTTTGCTGTGTTGTAAGTTTTTGCATGATGGCCTTTCTCAGACTCTGAATCTGATGTGTACAGATGAACTCAGGAGCCTGTTAAAGTTGCCAGGGAATGTGAGCTTGAAGTTTATTATTATAACTGCTTAATTTATGTTTAAACAAAAATAATAATTAAACATGGGGTCAATAGATATTTTCTTGTTTTACAGCTGAAGACCAAAAACACAAAGAAAATCAGTCACAGCTAGCAAGTCAAACCGGTCCTGATGAATGAGGAATGAATATGGCCTTCTTGAGCCCAAACAGAAAAAGACAGAGAGCTGGAAGGTTGCACATTTCCATTGGTATGTATGTACTCAAGCAATGCAGTTGTGTGTGTGGTACCAGCATTGACATTGATCTCTCAAAAGACAGCAGTTACAGTTACTTCAAGTTTTTCACACGTGCATCTTTTTATAGCTCCTAGAATAAGCAAATCAACTCTGCCATTATCTTTGGAATTTGGGCAGGAAATGATCGAATATGGTGAGTACTGACACCTACACCTGCATTCACCAACAGTATTTCTCTGGAGTTATTGTTGACTTATTATTTTGTGGGTTTGTTTGAAGGAGGATGAAGCCAGTTTGAAGAGATCAATTCAACAGTCACCAAGTTCAGCACTGCAGCCTGAACCCATCAGGTATCTGCTGTGAGGACTGCATTCATGAACGGCTCTACTGTGACAGCTCAGATGTTACGGTCCATAAAAGTAAACTTCACAACTGATCAACTGCGAGATAGTTATGGAGGGATTCTTTTGGCCCATACCTCCAACAACCTCCAACAGGAGTCAATGGTAAATCCAGTGCAACGATTATAAATAAAAAATACTTTATATTGTTTATTAATTCACCACATTATAAATACTTATTTTGTCCCTCCAGGACATCTACACCAGGTGGTGTGTGAGGAGGACCGTCAGAGACTCCAGTCACCCAAGCCATGGACTGCTCTTACCGTTACCATCAGGCAGATGTTATTGCAGAACCTACACCAGCAGACTGCAAGACAAATTCTTTCCACGGGCAATCAGACTGAACTGAACTCGTACCAGTAACACCACACACAGCACATCAACCTCGTATGTACTGCACTCTATCATTTACACTGACTGGACTCTGACTCACTATTATTCTGTATCCTGACATTCTGTTTGCACTAATTCATACTGTAGTGCACTGCAATGGTATATGTGTACTGTAATTATTGTGTTTATTACTGTTTTCATTTCATGCTCTCTGTATAGTATAATATTTACCGTATGTTGTTCTTTAGCTGTATTGAGTCCCTTATATATGTGTGTTGCTGTATATATATATATATATATATATATATATATATAATATTTAATATATATATATATATATATATATATATATATATATATATATATATATATATATATGTATATATATTTAATACTTGTCATCCATACTGTCATGCTGCAGTTTGCACAAAAGACTTTCACCACCTGTACACTTACGTTCATAATATTGTTGTAAATAAAGTGATTTGATTTGAATTGGTCACATGTCTTTTGTTCGTCAGTAGTACTGTAGGGTGCTGCATAACAACTGCAAATTAAGTCATGGAAGAAGAAGATTATAATAGGGACATGGACAAGCAAGCAAGAGGAAGAAAACCAGGAGAGCTCTGATAATGAGCAGGAAAGTGAATGTAATTCTATGATGCTCAGGACATTTTTACCATGCATACATTTGGATGATTTTTATCTGATTAAAATAATACGGTTTTAAATAACTCGTTTTATTTCTCTTGAATATGGTTTGACTTTATATGCTACTGTCTTTATGCTGTATTCTCCAGTACGTATTAGGGATGGTGTTTGGTAAATACACCATTTAATTTTGTAAACAATACATACAGTGGGCACGGAAAATATTCAGACCCCCTTAAATTTTTCACTCTTTGTTATATTGCAGCCATTTGCTAAAATTATTTAAGTTCATTTTTTCCTCATTAATGTACACACAGCACCCCATATTGACAGAAAGACACAGAATTGTTGACATTTTTGCAGATTTATTTAAAAAGAAAAACTGAAATATCACATGGTCCTAAGTATTCAGACCCTTTGCTCAGTATTTAGTAGAAGCACCCTTTTGATCTAATACAGCCATGAGTCTTTTTGGGAAAGATGCAACAAGTTTTTCACACCTGGATTTGGGGATCCTCTGCCATTCCTCCTTGCAGATCCTCTCCAGTTCTGTCAGGTTGGATGGTAAACGTTGGTGGACAGCCATTTTTAGGTCTCTCCAGAGATGCTCAATTGGGTTCAAGTCAGGGCTCTGGCTGGGCCATTCAAGAACAGTCACGGAGTTGTTGTGAAGCCACTCCTTCATTATTTTAGCTGTGTGCTTAGGGTCATTGTCTTGTTGGAAGGTAAACCTTCGGCCCAGTCTGAGGTCCTGAGCACTCTGGAGAAGGTTTTCGTCCAGGATATCCCTGTACTTGGCCGCATTCATCTTTCCCTCGATTGCAACCAGTCGTCCTGTCCCTGCAGCTGAAAAACACCCCCACAGCATGATGCTGCCACCACCATGCTTCACTGTTGGGACTGTATTGGACAGGTGATGAGCAGTGCCTGGCTTTTTCCACACATACCGCTTAGAATTAAGGCCAAAAAGTTCTATCTTGGTCTCATCAGACCAGAGAATCTTATTTCTCACCACCTTGGAGTCCTTCAGGTGTTTTTTAGCAAACTCCATGTGGGCTTTCATGTGTCTTGCACTGAGGAGAGGCTTCCGTCGGGCCACTCTGCCATAAAGCCTCAACTGGTGGAGGGCTGCAGTGATGGTTGACTTTCTACAACGTTCTCCCATCTCCCGACTGCATCTCTGGAGCTCAGCCACAGTGATCTTTGGGTTCTTCTTTACCTCTCTCACCAAGGCTCTTCTCCCCGATAGCTCAGTTTGGCCGGACGGCCAGCTCTAGGAAGGGTTCTGGTCATCCCAAACATC
>NW_026128414.1:0-9476 GCF_022985175.1 Labeo rohita
TCTGTAGTAGCAGAATTGTTCTTTTGATTTGCTTAAAAATTGTACGTTTTTTGTTGTGTTAAAGTCAGCGGTAGTAAATTACACGATAGAAAAGGTTAAAAACTGACCACGAGGAAAGATATTTTAGGTCTTCACTCGAAGGAAATATTAGACAACATGCAGCGGAAATAACCAAGAAGCGTTTTGATGATGGCCTGCATAGCAGCGGTGATACGCAAAATCACCATATTTGCCCTCAACATTTTCATAAAGGTAAGTAAGCATTTTTTTTTTTTAGTATGTGCTTATTTTCTATTTTCTTTAGTACCTAATGTTATATCCACATGTTGTTTTGGGTTATCAATGCTATTCAGTGGTGTAGTGCAGGTATACGGCGTAATGACAAGTGTGGATAAATGCAAATATTCCCTAAAAACACCCAGTAAAGACAGTGATGCGGTCAGGAACGCGGCACTGGATTCCTTTGAAATATGTTTGATGGTTGCGCCGGCGCCATACACAGATGCTGCCTGTCCATACACGAGAGCATGTCAGCTTAACTAATTTGAAACAGTACATTATAACGAAAACAATACCTTAAGAATGAAAAGCAGGTTTCCAGGAGTTGCCAGGGCACCACTAAACACGTCATATACCATGCAATGTCACACCAATCGTTTTATGCATGGGTGTAGAGATTTATTTTATTTCACTACTGAAATTCCTAAGTAAATACTTAACTGCATACCAAACTAAAATAATTCAATTCAATTCAATTCAAATTTATTTGTATAGCGCTTTTCACGATACATATCGTTGCAAAGCAGCTTTACACAAAATTGACATTTTTACAATATATGTAGTAGTAGCTTGATGTACATATGGCAGAGATGTGTGGTAAAGATCAATTAACGATGTAATCAAACAGACAAAGAACACCATAAATTAGTAGCAGAATTCGGTAGTGCTGTATGTTTTCAGGGTTGGCATCATCTGAAGTCCTCTGTGGGGTTGGCATCAACTCTTCTTAAGTGTTCTGGATCCACACTGGAGCTTGTGAATTCCTCGTTACCATGGGATGTCAATCCCATGGCAAAAACAGAGAACAAATAGGAACATAATTAGCGTAGCTGCTGTTCAAACTAAGAAAAGGAAGGTTTGTTAAACCAGAGCTAAAAGATTAATAATGAACATTTGATCAGATATAGCTGCAGGAAAAGTTTATGAGATGCATTATTTGAATGCTTGGCTAAAAAGATGTGTCTTTAATCTAGATTTAAACAGAGAGAGTGTGTCTGAACCCCGAACGTTATCAGGAAGGCTGTTCCAGAGTTTGGGTGCCAAATGTGAAAAAGCTCTACCTCCTTTAGTTGACTTTGCTATCCTAGGTACTACCAACAATCCAGAGTTTTGTGACCTTAGGGAGCGTGATGGATTGTAGCGTGGTAGAAGACTAGTTAGGTACGCAGGAGCTAAACCGTTAAGTGCCTTATAGGTAAGAAGTGCTATTTTGTAGCTGATGCGCGGAACCTAATAGGCAGCCAGTGCAGAGACTTTAAAATTGGGGTAATATGATCATATTTTCTTGACCTGGTAAGGACTCTAGCAGCTGCATTTTGGACTATCTGTAGCTTGTTTATTGAAGATGCAGGACAACCACCTAGTAGTGTATTACAATAGTCCAGTCTAGAGGTCATGAATGCGTGAACTAGCTTTTCTGCATCAGAAACCGGTAACATGTTTTGCAGCTTGGCAATGTTTCTAAGATGAAAGAATGCTGTTTTTGTAACATGAGAAATATGATTTTCAAAAGACAATTCCCAATCTAATATAACACCCAGACTTTTGACTAGTGGAAGTAACAGTACATCCGTCTAGTTGTAAATTGTAAGTCAAAAGATTCTGTGTACTGTTTTTGGTCCAATAAGTAATATCTCTGTCTTTCTGAATTTAATAGCAGAAAATTATTGGTCATCCAATCTTTTACATTTTTAACACACTCTGTTAACTTCGATAATTTAGACGTTTCATCTGGTCTTGTTGAGATATATAGTTGAATATCATCAGCATAACAATGGAAACTAATCCCGTGTTTTCTAATAATATTACCAAGGGGCAGCATGTATATTGAAAATAGCAGAGGCCATAGGACAGATCCTTGTGGCACTCCATACTACTGGTGATAACTGAGATGACTCCCCATTTAAATAAACAAAGTGGTAGCGATCAGACAGGTAGGATCTAAACCATCTTAAAGCCTGCCCTTGGATACCTGCATAATTTTGTAGTCGATCTATTAGTATGTCATGATCTATAGTGTCGAACGCAGCACTAAGATCAAGTAAAACTAGCAATGAGATGTAGCCTTGGTCTGACGCAAGAAGCAAGTCATTAGTGATTTTAACAAGTGCAGTTTCTGTGCTGTGATGAAACCTGACAATTCTTCATAGATATCATTTTTTGCAGGAATGAGCACAGCTGAGCAGATACAACTTTCTCTAAAATTTTAGACATAAATGGAAGATTAGAAATGGGTCTGTAATTTGCCAGTTCACTAGGGTCTAGTTGTGGTTTCTTAATAAGAGGCTTAATAACCGCCAGCTTGAATGGTTTAGGGACGTGACCTAAAGATAACGATGAGTTGATAATATTGAGATGCGGTTCTTCTGCCACAGGTAACAATTCTTTCAGTAATTTAGTGGGTACGGGATCTAATAGACATGTTGTTGGTTTAGACAGTGATGAGTTTATTTAACTCTTCTTGTCCTATAGCAGTAAAGTACTGCAGTTTTTTTTTGGGTGTGACGACAGAAGTTGACATATTAGATGCAGTAGAATCTACATTGGTTATTGTATTTCTGATGTTATCTATTTTATCAGTGAAGAAATTCATAAAGGCATTAAGTTGGCTTGAGAAAAACAACTTGCTGATCTACTATTTAAGAATATTATTATTCTTCTTCTTCTGAGCCAAATTTCGGTATCTATCTCCTCCTAGAACTTTCAAGCTAGAACCACCAAACTCGGCCCAGACCTTCAGACTGGTCTGACTCGGTGTGCTATATCTTTTCTAACTGATCCGGCTTACAGTTTTCATAAACCAGACTATTAAAACCACCAAAAATCCCATAGACTTACATTGACGGAATGTTCAAATGAGCAACACTCTTCAAACTCCCAGAATCCCTTGAGGCTCAATCAAGCTTCCCTTCTATGTACTATTTCTAATCCATTTAGACTCATTTAAGCTTCCACTCTAATATTTCTAATCTGTCTAGCTATCTAAATCATGCTAGCAACATGCTAGTAACATGCTAATCGTGTTAGCAACATGCTAGTAACTTGTTAATCATGTTAGCAAAATGTTTGTTACATGTTAATCATGTTAGCAACATGCTATTAACATGCTAATCTTGTTAGAATCATGCTAACAACATGCTAATCATGCTAGCAACATGTTAGTAATATGCTAATCATGATAGAAAAATGCTAGTAACTTGGTAATCATGCTAGCAACATGATAGTAATATGCTAATCATGATAGAAAAATGCTAGTAACTTGGTAATCATGCTAGCAACGTGCTAGTTACATGCTAATCATACTAGAAACATGCTAGTAACATGGTAATTATGTCAACAACATGGTAGTAACTTGCTAATCATGCTAGCAGCATGCTAACCATGTTAGAAAACATGCTAACAACATGCTAGTATAATGTTAATTGTGCAAGCAACATGCTAGTAACATGCTAACCATGTTAGAAACATGTTACCAACACGCTAGCAACTTGCTAATCATGCGAGCAGCAGCATGCTAACCATGTTAGAAACATGCTAACAACATGCTAGTATAATGTTAATTGTGCAAGCAACGTGCTAGTAACATGCTAATCATGATAGAAAAATGCTAGTAACTTGGTAATCATGCTAGCAACGTGCTAGTTACATGCTAATCATACTAGAAACATGCTAACAACATGCTAGTAACATGCTAATTATGTCAGCAACATGCTAGTAACTTGCTAATCAGGCTAGCAAAATGTTAGTTACATGTTAATCATGTTAGCAACATGCTATTAACATGCTAATCTTGTTAGAAAACATGCTAACAACATGCTAATCATGCTAGCAACATCAGTAATATGCTAATCATGATAGCTAGTAACTAGGTAATCATGCTAGCAAATGTTAGTAACATGTAATCATGATAGAAAATGCTAGTAACTTGGTAATCATGCTAGCAACATGCTAACATGCTAATCTTGAAACAGAAAACATGTAACATGGTAATTATGTCAACAACATGGTAGTAACTTGTTAATCATGCTAGCAACATGCTAACCATGTTAGAAACATGCTAACAACATGCTAGTATAATGTTAATTAGCAAAAATGCTAGTAACATGCTAACATGTTAGAAACATGTTAGCAACATGCTTGCTAATCAGTAACATGGTAACCATGTTAGAAACATGCTAACAACACGCTAGTATAATGTTAATTGTGCAAGCAACGTGCTAGTAACATGCTAATCATGATAGAAAAATGCTAGTAACTTGGTAATCATGCTAATCATACTAGAAACATGCTAGTAACATGCTAACAACATGCTAGTAACATGCTAATTATGTCAACAACATGCTAGTAACTTGCTAATCAGGCTAGCAGCATACTAACCATGTTAGAAACATGCTAACAACATGCTAGTATAATGTTAATTGTGCAAGCAACATGCTAGTAACATGCTAACATGTTAGAAACATGTTAGCAACACGCTAGCAACTTGCTAATCATGCTAGCAGCATGGTAACCATGTTAGAAACATGCTAACAACATGCAAGTATAATGTTAATTGTGCAAGCAACGTGCTAGTAACATGCTAATCATGATAGAAAAATGCTAGTAACTTGGTAATCATGCTAATCATACTAGAAACATGCTAGTAACATGCTAACAACATGCTAGTAACATGCTAATTATGTCAACAACATGCTAGTAACTTGCTAATCAGGCTAGCAGCATACTAACCATGTTAGAAACATGCTAACAACATGCTAATATAATGTTAATTGTGCAAGCAACATGCTAGTAACATGCGAATATGCTCGGCCCTAGCAGCTTTTAAAGCCTGTCTGTATCTGGACATACCATTCATGCAATTCTAAAAACTTCCAAGTTAGTTTTTCTTCATTTGCACTCAAGATTATGAGTTTCTTTCTTGAGAGAATGGGTATTACTGTTGTACCATGGCGCAATACAATTTTTTCTAACTTTTTTTAGTTTGATGGGGGCATCACCTTCTAACGTATTGGAGAAGATGGTGCCCATATTGCTAGTCATTTTGTCTAGATCCTGTGTATTAATGGGTACACAGAGCAGTTGAGATAAATCAGGCAGGTTATTTGTAAATCTGTCTTTGGTGGCTGGAACAATAGTTCTGCCAAGACGATAACGCAGAGCCATATAGTTAATATCAGTGATACGCAGCATGCACGATACAAGGAAATAATCAGAAACATCATCTCTTTGAGGTACAATATCTATATCAGTAAGATCAATTCCATGCGATATAATTAAATCTAGCATATGATTAAAACGATGAGTGGGCCCAGTGACATTTTGCTTGACTCCAAAAGAGTTTATTAGGTCAGTAAACACAAGTCCTAACGCATCATTTGTATTATCAACGTGAATGTTAAAATCTCTGACAGTTAGCGCTTTATCAAAATTAACCAATAGCTCTGAAAGGAATTCGGCAAATTGTTTTAGGAAATCTGTATATGGCCCTGGCGTAGCTAAAACAAGAGATAGGAGAGATTTCTTTTGCATATCTGACAGAGTAACATTAAGCAAAAGTATTTCAAATGAATTAAACCTGTATCCTGTTTTCTGAGTAACATTGAGAATATCACTATATATTGTTGCAACACCACCACCATGACCACTCTGACCACTCTGACGGGGCTCATGCTTATAATAGTTTGGTGGAGTAGACCGATTTAGACCAATATAATCATTAGGTTTTATTCAGGTTTCAGTTAAGCAGAGTACATAAAAACTATTATCTGTGATCATTTCATTCACAATAACTGCTTTTGTGTAAGTGATCTAATGTTTAGGAGCCCAAGCTTGCATGTATTTTGCTTTTTTTCTGGTTTAATTACGATCTATTTTTTTCTATTTTCTATTTTTCTTTCAAATCTGAAGACTCAGATAAGAGATGGGGTGAGCTAATCATAGACTAAAGACCCATGTAAACAATTAATTAATATTTCTTGTTTCTTATAGCATTATAGTTTTGTCTTGATTGTAGTGTGATCAACATTTGTGTAAGCAGTAGATGTGTTAGGGAAGTAACACGTAACATTTTAATTATAATTACATTATAAAATGAATGAAATGACTCGAAAAAAAGTTTCGTTCATTATGCTGAACGAGACTCAAACTTCCCATTACTACACTGAAGCAGCACGAGTAATGTAGGCCTCAGTCGACAACTGTAAAAGTAGGCATTCGCAACACAAATGTGGAAAAGCATTCCCGGAATATCGCATTAACAAGCTAAATAAACAAACTATGCTGTTACAATTCTCAAAGCACTGACATAATGCGTTTAACTCGGGACTTTGTGTATATTTGTGAAATCAGACTTACCTTTTTGATTCCGCGCCCTCACAGACCACTTTCTTTCATGCTCTTTCCCTGGCTAGTCTCGCTTCCAATCTCGCGATACCATCCTGAATTGACAGTAATGACAACGGCTGTTAAACAGAATAATTAGCTTAGGTACACTTCTGTTTTCTGAAATTTTTAATTTGTGTATACACGAATAACGTCTTATCCCTGAAAATTGTCGTAGCAGCCGTAAAAGCACAAAAAGACACTGAAGCAGCACGAGTTGGCTTCAGTCGACAACTGTAAAAGTAGGCCTCCGCGACACAAATGTGGAAGAGCATTCAAGAATCTCGCGTTAACAAGCTAATTCAACACACTGTGCAATTACAATTTTTCAAGCATTGACATAGTGCTTGAAACTCATTAACCTCATGTATATTTGTGAAATCAGACTTACCTTTTGGTCGTGCTCCCTCGATGACTTCTTTCGCACTCTCTCCCTCCTTCTCTGGTTAACGTTAACGTTCCTGGTCTTGCCTCCACTCTCGTGATATTACCCTGAATCGACAGAAATTATGACAACGACTGTTGCTAAGCCGAAAATAAATTAGTGTATGAAATTTTATTTTCTGAAATTAGGAATTTGTATAAAATATTCTAACGTTTCCCTCTGAAAATTGTTGTAGCAATCTGACACTGAAGCGACACAGACAGGCCTTACAAGTCGACAAAACTGACACAACTTTCCTAACTTTTGCGTTAACAACAATTACACTGTTACATGTCGTGCTGGACTGACGAGACGAGAGACGAGATACGATACAAACAAATAACAATTTAATATAACTCTTCGTAGGAACAGGCAGGAACAGAACGATACATCCACACACTTCCAAATAACGTCAAGGACCGACAGCAAACTCAAAACACAAGCAGACTTATAAAGGAGAGACTAATTACAAACACAGGTGTAGGGGATGACGGTAATGAGGGTTAAACCAAAACAGACAGATTGACGGGGGAGACAATGGGAGAAACCAAAAGACATAAACAGACATAAATGTGACATTACACCCCCTCCGAATAGGCTCGTCTCGCGCCGTACAACATACAAGAAAAACAAGAGAATAGGTGGGCGGTTCAGGAGGCCATGGCCGGACAGACAGTTCAAATAAACATAACATAGTCCAGGGGGGTGACGAAGGTGGAAGGAGCCAAGGAGGGAACAGGAGGGACCCGGAGCAGGAGAAGCAGAAGGAGACCCAGACCGCAGCCATGATGACGACCCACGGTGGAGCCGACGGAGGGAGGAGCCATGGTGGAGGAAAGGCTGACGACTCTAGGGGGCCGACCGACGGAGGCGGAGCCGCTGGCGGAGGAGCCCGAGGCGGAGACGGAGAGCCGAAGATCCAGGGCGACACCGAGGATCCGGAGGGCCAAGGCGGAGATCCGGAGGTCTGCGGCGGAGCCGGAGCGACAGAGGATGGAGGCTGTGCCGGAGGGAGGGAGGAGGTCCACAGAGCCGGTGGGACGGAGTGACGAGGCGCAGCCAGAGGAACAGAGTCCTGAGGTGATGAAGAGACGACGACCGACCAGGGCGGAGCCGGAAAGACGAGGGAGCCCAGTGGAGCTGGTGGACCGATGGGCGACGATGGAGACGAGGGCGCTGAGAGCCGTGGTGGAGCCGCGGAGTTCTGGACTCTGAAGCTGGAGGCGGAGCTGAGGGATCCTCCAGCCCTGACACCGATGGAAGCTGGCAGACCCGCAGCGAGCCCACTGCACAGGTGGTGGACTGAGGGTGAGCAGAGGGGCTGTCAGGGGACAGCGGTGAACAGACAGACGTTGACACAGGCAGAAAAGGGAGGGTGGGTGCGGATTCCATACAGGCAGGTATAATGTGACAGGTAGATATTTCCGTAAAGAAGTCTATTAAATCCCCAGAGTTATTTTCTAGAACTTCCGTAGAAAAGTCAATCAAGTCCCCAGAGTTATCTTCCAGCTCACCCCCAGCAGTGGTGCAGTGGGCAGGGCTCTCCATAGCCCTCACTTGCTCCATCTTGCACTCCCCCGTCGTGGTAGTTGTAGCCGGCTCTCGCACCTGATCGGACGTGTAAGGCTCTGGCTCTGTGGCGATCTTTGACTCAGTCGCTCGTGGCTCTGGCTCATCATCCGCGGTGGGCTCGGGCTCAAACTCTGCGTGTCGGGGTGCTGGTTGGCTGGGCTCTGGGTCTTGAGTGGGGCTGGTGTCATCCTCCGTGGTCAACGAAGATCTACAGGACACCAGCACCCACTCGATGTAGTTGGCGAAGCTCTCTCGTGGACCCTCCCCGGACAGCTGCGCTTTCGTGGCGATGTTCAGTCCTGCACGGTAGAATGTGCAAAGGCTGCTGTCCGGGTAGTGTGTGAGTGGTACGAGGTGGACGAAGTCTCTAGTGTGGTCCACGAGAGAGCGATTCCCCTGCTCCAGGAAAAGGAGGAGGACGGCGGGGTTATCCATAACGAAAATAAAGCAGGGAAACGCCGGGGAAAAACTGTATCGGTCGGTCCTTCTGTTACGTGTCGTGCTGGACTGACGAGACGAGAGACGAGATACGATACAAACAAATAACCATTTAATATAACTCTTCGTAGGAACAGGCAGGAACAGGCAGGAACAGAACGATACATCCACACACTTCCAAAAGACATAAACAGACATAAATGTGACATACACACAGACATAATTGAATTTCGGTAATGTTTTGACTGGGCTTCAACCGTTTAGCATTCAACGTTATATCAACGTTGTTTCACCGTTGAAACAACAAGTTTACAATGTAACTTTTGTAGAAAGATTTCAGTAGGATAATGCACCCTACCACAAAGCAAAAATGGTTCAGGAA
>NW_026128415.1:0-9463 GCF_022985175.1 Labeo rohita
TTCTAACATGACTAGCATGTCGCTAGCATGTTTCTAGCATGATTAGCATGTCACTAGCATGGTGCTAGCATGATTAGCAAAGTTGCTAGCATGTTTCTAACATGATTAGCAAAGTTGCTAGCATTTTTCTAGCATGACTAGCATGTCACTAGCATGTTTCTAACGTGATTAGCATGTCGCTAGCATGTTTCTAACATGACTAGCATGTCGCTAGCATGTTTCTAGCATGATTAGCATGTCGCTAACATGTTTTTTAGCATTACTAGCATGTCGCTAGCATGTTTCTAACATGATTAGCATGTCGCTAGCATGTTTTTTAGCATTACTAGCATGTCGATAGCATGTTTTTTAGCATTACTAGCATGTCGCTAGCATGTTTCTAACATGATTAGCATGTCGCTAGCATGTTTCTAGATAGATAGATAGATAGATAAGGTTAGATGATAGATAGATAGATAAGTTTAGATGATAGATAGATAGATAGATAGATAGATAGATAGATAAGGTTAGATGATAGATAGATAGATAAGTTTAGATGATAGATAGATAGATAGATAGATAAGGTTAGATGATAGATAGATAGATAGATAGATAGATAGACAGATAGATAAGGTTAGATGATAGATAGATAGATAGATAGATAGAATGATAGATAGATAGATAAGGTTAGATGATAGATAGATAGATAGATAGATAGATAGATAAATAGATAGATAGATAGATAGATAGATAGGTTAGATGATAGATAGATAGATAGATAGATAAGTTTAGATGATAGATAGATAGATAGATAGATAGATAGATAGATAGATAGATAGATAGATAGGGTTTGAAGATAGATAGATAGATAGATAGATAGATAGATAGATAGATAAGGTTTGAAGATAGATAGATAGATAGATAGATAGATAAGGTTTGAAGATAGATAGATAGATAGATAGATAGATAGATAGATAGATTAGTTATTAGTTAGAAAGAACATAGATATCTTAAAGCTTAATTGAGTATCAATGGCTTCTAGCAGTTTACATTAAACATAGTTCAAACAGACATGGACTTTTGGTCAATGAAAGTCTATGGGACTTTTTATGATTTTTAATATTAATTTTTAAGAAAACCGTAACTCAAACCAGTCTGAAAAGATATAGCACACTAAGTCAGAACAGTATGAAGATCTGACCCGAGTTTGGAGTATGTAGCTTGAACGGTCTAGGAGGAGTAGGTGTCCAAAAAATTTGCGGCCAGAAAAATAAGAAGAAGAATAATAATAAGTTTAAATAGGATTTCAGTAAGTTGGCTTTCCCAAGCCAACTTAATTAATATTAATATTAATTAATATTTTGAGCTATTATTATCATTTAAATGATAACAAATATGATAAGAAATATAGAAATTGACAAGTCTCCTGTGGGGAAATTGTGAGTAAACATAATGTTACTGTATTCTAGACTAAATGTGAACATGCATTAATTCATCTCACTCAAAAAAACAGATTCAGTTCCTCAAAATGAATAAAAACTGTGAAATGTAAACTCAAACCTGCAATAATTAAATGTTAAGTAAAACAAATATCCTTTATGTATTTAATCATATTTTATTAACCAGTGTCTTTGCTGCTGAACTTCGATGATCCAGTTCAACCAAACTAATAATCAAAAATGACTTTAGATAAACGAACATTTGTGCTTCATTTTTTATATCTGAAGAGTGATCTTCTCCTGCATAAATGAACTTTTCTTTCAGTCTGAGGTGAATGGACCTTTATCTCACGTCCTGTATCCGGTAAGTGAAGCAGTGTCTCCCCACTTCCGGTCCCATCACAACACAATGAAAACTAATGGAGAATCGTGTCTTTCCTTTCTTTGGCTGCTGTTACTGCAGTGTGTTTGGCTGCTTTTATTCTAAACAATGACACACTGCCTCAGTTTCACCATTTCCTGACACAACACGGATGAGATGTGTGGGATGAATTAAGGTCCTTCTGAAATATGAGGCGGGAGCACGTTCACGTGGAGTTTGCATTTCCAAACAGAGGATGTTTAGTCCTACATCTCATATCACCTGCTGAAATGTTCCTATTAATATATTTCTCTTCCAGATGTGCATCTGAATAATAAATACATTTAACCTGCTGCAGTCAATGAGTCTTCTCATTAACAATGTTTTTCTCATCATATTTTATACCCGTTTACATTGAAATAGATTTTACTGATAAACACCCTTACTACATTAACCATGGATTTACTAGAGTAAATATGTAGTAAAATCTTAAACAGTATAACGCGTTGACAGCGTGATTTGAGTATTAATTCATAATTTTGGCATACATAGTGAAATGACTGTGAATGAAACATTACAGAATAAAGACTAAAATGTCAATACATATGAATAAATATGTTGATTGTGATCATCATTGACTGTGGTGAAATCACGCATGTTTATGAGCCGTGGGTTTCTCAGAT
The DNA here is from genome assembly GCF_022985175.1 of Labeo rohita. Classification (NCBI taxonomy): domain Eukaryota; kingdom Metazoa; phylum Chordata; class Actinopteri; order Cypriniformes; family Cyprinidae; genus Labeo; species Labeo rohita. The sequence continues at coordinate 2,463 of NW_026128415.1, forward strand.
CGGTACGTTGGATTAAAACTCTGTTGAGTTTGTAAAATTCTGTGCACAGTAATGATCAGAATATTTCTTCGCCTGTCTCTGAAAATGTCCGGATTTTGAAATCATCCTGCAGATGCTCGTTTTAACAGGCTTTTATTCAACTAGTGATTACAGCATATTGAAAAATATACATAACTGGAAGAATCGATACACTGCTTCAACAAGCGCTTCCGGTGTTCAATTCTGGTGCTCAATTCCATTCATTTCACTTTTGGTGTAAAAGGACTTTTATATTAGAATTGTTTTATATTAAAAACAAAGAATCAAGTCCTGCCCACATTTAAAAAGTAACACAAAAGTAATGTAACACATTACTTTCCATAAAAAGTAACTAAGTAACGTAATTAGTTACTTTTTCAAGGAGTAACACAAAATTGTAACACAGTACTTTTAAAAGTAACTTTCCCCAACACTGTCTGTGAAGATTCATTCATCCAGGTAGAAGTTTCTTCTAAATAAAGTTTAATTTACAAAAACCACTGGACTTACAAACATACTTAAAAACACAAGACGTTTCAGTGTTCATCCAAACACCTTCATCAGTTGTTTGGTGCGTCAAGGAGGCCATCTATGTGAAAGTAGAGCGACCTTCTTTAAACAGAGGTGGGGGACTGAGACATCATCTGTCCTCAGCATACAATGCTGTTTTGAGAACATTACCCCGGCGCTTTACAGATAAACCAACTGGCTCCCCCTAATAGGCGGGGGCGGGGGGACACCAGTTTAAGCTGCTGGAGCAACATCTTCTCTGGCACACAATTGGACTAACATCTGTCATGTGGTTTAGATCATGTGACTTCTTTGTGTCTATAAATTGCCAGAGTTACTTCCTGTGCACCAAACAACTGATGAAGGTGTTTGGATGAACACTGAAACGTCTTGTGTTTTTAAGTATGTTTGTAAGTCCAGTGGTTTTTGTAAATTAAACTTTATTTAGAATTTCCCCAACACTGATTATAAATGTATTATTTACATTAGTATTATATATAGTACTATTGCAACATTAGTATTATATAGTATATAGTATTATTGCAACATTAATTCAATTTTTATTTTATTTTATTTTATTTTATTTTATTTTATTACCCTAAATATGATTTTGCATAATAATAACATTAATAATAATAATATAATTAAAGTTCTGACTTTTTATTTTACAGCAGTTCTACAATTTTAATGGATTTATTGATATTTAAAAAAAAATAATAATAAAATATTGTTTTTGTTGTTGTTGTAAAATACTGAAATAGTTTTTATTTATTTGTTTATTGGTATATTTAAAATACATTAAAAATAATATGTTGTTGTTAATAATAATAATAATATTATTAATAACACCAATAACAAATATAATTTTTATTTTTAAATCATAACATTTAAACTCAATTAAATAATCACTATTGCAATAATCATATTGTACTGTAAATAAAAGGTCAGTACATAATAATAATAATAATAATAGTAATAATAATAATAATAATAATGACTTTATTTTACAGTGCAACAAGATTATTATAATCTTAACTTATATATATATATATATATATATATATATATATATGTATGTATGTATGTATATATATATATATATATATTAGGGGTGTGCAAAGCAGCCGGTATTTGTATCTGTATTTGTATTTGTTGAGGGGGGGAAAGTATTTGTATTTGTATTTGTATTCGAGTAAAATTCAAAATAGGCGTAAAAATACAGTTTTTTTGCGTTACACTTCTACACACTTTTTTTGGCTGGTGGAGGACCAAGAGATGGCTCAGCAGCAGCCGCACTCTTTTCTATTTGGTTGTCCAAATCCATGTGAGGTGTTTTAGCTAAGTTAATGAGTGACGGGAAGCTAAGGTGAACTGGGGAGTCGCTCTCTAAACGCGGGGTATTTAAAATTGCTTTTGAATGCGCGCGCGCGTTTTACTTTCGGTTTCGTTTTAACGATGGCGCGAAACTCTCTGCGGTGCTGAGCGTGCATTCTACAATAAAAGACATCAGTTTAACAAAGCAATTTAAAAGTGGTGGGACACAAACGGGATTTTGAAAAGTGTGTCCCCAGTGGAAGTTACGCACCTGCGTGAGTGGAGTTATCATTTGATGTGAATGTGCCGCGTTGTACAGTATATTGAGACGGAGGCGCCAGAATTGTGTCTGACAGAATGTGCGCTGTAGCACAAAATATAGTACATTTCTTCAAAAGCAGATTGTGGAGACATTTTAATTTTCCACAATCAAAAATCGTCATATCACACACCCCTAATTGCAATGTAGTTTGTGCAAATCTGGAACAGAGGTTGGTTAAGAGAGAAAAAAACGGCCGGTTCCGAGTTTCAGCGGAGCACAGTGTCAGTGACTCATGAGGAAACGCAGCTTTTTGATATAAAGTTTTTCTTGTTCCCGAATACAAATATTTTTTAAGTATTTGTTCGAAATAAGTATTTGTAAAAAACACCCTATTTGTGCCGTTCCGAATACCGTATTCGGGTTCGGCTCCACCCCTAATATATATATATATATATATATATATATATATGTATATAGTTTTTATTAAATACTTTTTATTTTTCATTATAATTAGATTACTCCAGTCATAACATTTCTTCATTGTTATAAAACAATAACATTTTATTATTATTATTATAGTGTCATTTTATTTTACAGTGCAATAGTATTTAATAATAAAATAAAATTCATATTTTTAGGTATTATTATCATTTAAATTATAACAAATAGTATAAGAAATACAGAAATATGTTATGATTGCAATAGACATATTAACAAACATATCAATTATATAATATATTATAAATTATTTAAATGAACTATTATTATTGGAATAATATTTTTGCAATATTTAGTCAATAAAAAATAAAAAATCAGCCAAAATATGATTTTTATTATATTATTATAATATGATAATAACATAAAGATGTTGTATTTGCAATAATATAAATAAATAAAAACATAATATAAATTAAAATCTCAATATGAATTAATAATAATAATAATAATAATAATAATAATAATAGAATTAAAATACTGACTTTATTTTACAGCAATTGTGCCATTTTAATGCATTTACTGACATTTAAATAATAATAAATCATTATTGTTATTGTTGTTGTTAAATATATTGTTTTTGTTTAAACTCAATTTAAAAATTACTATTGTAATAATCATATTGTACTGTTAATAAAAGGTCAGTACATAATAATAATAATAATAATAATAATAATAATAATAATGGCTTTATTTTACAGTGCAACAACATTATTATAATAGTAACATAATTTATTATAATATATATATTTTGTTTTTATTAAATACTTTTTATTTTTCAGTATAATTGGATTATGCCAGTCATAACATTTCTTTATTGTTATAAAACAATAAATTATTATTATGATTATGATTATTATTATTATTGTTATTGTTATAGTGTCATTTTATTTTACAGTGCAATAGTATTACTGCAATAGTATTTAATAATAAAATAAAATTCATATTTTTAGGTATTATTATCATTTAAATTATAACAAATAGTATAAGAAATATAGAAATATGTTATGATTGCAATAGACATATTAACAAACATATCAATTATATAATATATTATAAATTATTTAAATGAACTGTTATGATTGCTTTTTATTTTACAGCAGTTGTACCATTTTAATGGATTTACTGACATTTAAATAATAATAAATCATTACTGTTATTATTATTGTTATTGTTAAATACTCATAGTTTTTGTTTATTTGTTTATTGGTATATTTAATATGTTAAATATTTTGTTAATAATAATAACACCAATAACAAAATATAATTTTAGTTTATTTGTAAATTATAACATTTAAACTCAATTTAAAAATGACTACTGTAATAATCATATTGTACTGTAAATAAATGGTCAGTACATAATAATAATTTATTTTACAGTGCAGCAGGATTATTGTAATGTTTTAATTTAAATAATAATATTATTTTGGTTATTATTAAATTCTCAGTTTGTATTTTACAGTGTGATAGGATTACTGCAATCATAACATTTCTTTATGCTTATTATAAAACAGAAGAAATGATTATTGTTATTATTATTATTATTATTATTATTATTAATTATTATAAACTAACATTTTATTTTACAGATCAATATGATAACTGCAACAGTATTTAATAATAAAATAAAATTCATATTTTGGCAATTATTATAATTTAAATTATAACAAATATAAGACGTTATCAATAATATTCAGTAATAATAATAACAAAATATGAATAATATAAAGTATGAACTATATTTTATTGAAATGACAACCAACAATTAAACAAATAAATAAATATAATAAATAATAAAAAAAAACTCAATATTATTGCAATAATATTATTACAATGTTTAATATATCTTCAATAAAAAGTCAGTAATTATTAATAATTATAATAAAATAAAATATGAATTTTATTTTATAATTAAAAGTTAAAACAAGTTATGTTGTAATATTTAATTATATAATATTATTATTATTATTATTATTATTATTATTATTATTAATTAATTAATTAATAACTGGAAAATACAATTAAAATGCTATAATATGAAAACACTAAATATTAAATATGTTGGTTATTTTTAATATATTATTACTACTTTTTATTGCAATTTATATTAATAAACAAAATATTATTTTTTACTTTATTGTAAAAATACCAATTACACAAATAAATACTCTTACTATTGCTGTAATCATATTGCACTGTAAAATAAAATTTCAGTATTTAATAATAATAATATCAATAATAAAATATATAATATTTAATATTATTTTTATTTTAATTATAACAAATGAGCAAAGAAATATATTACAATTGCAATAATCCAACAGTACTGTAAAATATAAAGGGAGTGTTTAATAATAATAATAACAACAATAATAACAATAATAATAATAATAATAATAATAATAATAAAATCTGAAATAGTAATTACATTTTCCTTAATATTATAAGTTACAATTAATCAATAATAATAATAATAACAATAATAATAATAAGAGCTTTGCATTATTATTAATGAAATCTTAACAAATCCATTAAAAAACAATTGCTGTAAAGTAAAACATTTAGTATTTTAATCCTATTATTATAATTATTATTGTAATTATTATCATTATTATTATTATTATTACTATTATTATTAATGATTATTGAGTTTTTACTCAGTTCTATGCAATTTTACAAGAGTATTACAATATATTTATATTACAATATTATTATTGCAATTACAACATTTTATTATCATCTTATAATTTTATTAATTCATATTTTGGCTTTTACTGAATAAAAATAGAAGAATTGTATTGCCTTTTTGTTGAATAAATATTGCAATAATGTTTTTGTATTTTAAATAAAAAATATAATGAATATATTACATTACTGATATTTGTGTTGTTATGATTATTGCAATCATAATATATATTTTTTGTATTTCTTATTTGTTATAATTTACATTATAATATTACCCAAAATAATAATTTTATTTTATTTTAAAATACTGACTTTTTTTTCTTTTTTAGTGCAACAAGATTATGGCAGGCACGCAGCAGGCAGGGTCAAACAACAGTAAACAGGAGTGTCGAAGGCTAGACAAGAGAATAGTCCATAAAGACGAGCGATAATCCAAAGGCAGGCGGCGATCAGTCGAAAACGGGGAGCCAGGCGAGGGAAACAAAACAAAACACAGGGGACTAGGAACTCGGAGCAGGAACTAGGAATACAACAATATAATCACAATACGACAATTCAACAATCCGTAACATCAACTGGGGAAGTCCGGGCTTTATAGGAAGCCTGATTGGTCACGGGGGCTGACGCAATCAGTGCGGTGGAGGATGGGAGATGCAGTCCGAAGTGCAACGTAACAGAGTGAAGTGGAAAGATGAGAGTGACATCTGGTGGTGAGCAGTCCGTAGGGCACCGACCAGATTCGTGACATAGCCCCCCCCCCCAAGGAGCGGCTTCCAGATGCTCGAAGGAAACAACAGTCCAGGGGAGCGGTGGGGTGGAAGCGAGACAGGGCGAGGGCTGGAGGACCAGGTCCATGTGGGAAGCCCAGAGATTGAGGCAGGACCGACAGAGCAGGTACCCTCCAGGGCGGGGCCAGAGGCGGAGCAAGAGCCCTCCAGGGCGGAGGCGGAGCAGGAGCCTTCCAGGGCGGAGCCGGAGGCGGAGCAGGAGGCACAGGAGCCCTCCAGGGCGGAGCCGGAGCAGGGGTCCTCCAGGGTGGAGGCGGAGCCAGAGGCCCTCCAGGGCGGAGCCAGCGGCTGAGCAGGCAACGCAAGAGCCCTCCAGGGCGGAACCGGAGGCGGGACAGGCGACGCCAGAGCCCTCCAGGGCGGAACCGGAGGCGGGACAGGCGGCCAGAGCCCTCCAGGGCGGAGCCGGAGGCAGAGCGTGAGGCGCGGGCGCCCTCCAGGGTGGAGCAGGAGGTGCAGGAGCCCTCCGAGGCGGAACAGGAGGCGGAGCGGCCCTCCAGGGCGGAACAGGAGGCGGAGCGGCCCTCCGGGGCGGAACAGGAGGCGCCGCAGCCCTCCGGGGCGGAACAGGAGGCGCAGCAGCCCTCCGGGGCGGAACAGGAGGCGCAGCAGCCCTCCGGGGCGGAACAGGAGGCTGCGTCATAGACTGGGACCTGGGGAGAACAGTGACAGAGGATGCAGACAGAAAAAAGGGAGAAGCAGAGAGTTTAGCGGTTAACGCCCCCTCCATAAGAGGTTCTACGGCAGACGCCGACACCTCTGGAGGCATTGGCGCAGCTTCTCCGATGGGGAAGGCCTCTGGAGCAGACTTGAGACCAGACGGGACCTCTGAAGCAGGCTTGTGATCAGAGGGGAGCTCTGGAGCAGGCTGGAGACCAGACGAGAGCTCTGCAGTAGGCTTGAGATCAGACGGGAGCTCTGGAGCAGAC
>NW_026128416.1:0-9461 GCF_022985175.1 Labeo rohita
TTTTACTTTAGTGTTGCTCTTTAATCCTTTTAAGTGTTCTCAGTCACTTTATCTCATCAACACACACACACACACACACACACACACACACACACACACACACACACACACACACACGTTACGATAATTCACATAGCCACTGATTCAGAAACGAGTGATTGCGGTTGTATAAACTGTCACATGACACTCTGTCTCTCAGTCTGTATACGTACACAATCAGTGGTCAACAGTCCAGTCTTATTACCAGCACTGACATCACTCAATATGCAGGGGAAGATGTGGCACAAAAGTGTTGTTGTAGGCTCTGTGAATGTTCATTCCTCTAAAAAAAAAAAAAAAAAAAAAAAAAAAAAAGACCTCCAATATTGCCCCCTATTGGACAAATCTGCCCTGTGAAACTCTGGCTAATAAGTTTTATGTTTGTTTCATCCCTTAGAGATCAACAACGGTGTTGGGAGCACAGGTGAGCATTTTATGGAGCTCAAAATAATTAATTTAGACCGAGTTGCTTTTTGAACATTCATCTCCACTAGCAATGTAAATTTATATTTTAATACTCTTTAGCATTTTGTTCATTTAAAATGAAATTGTGTTTATTTTAAGTGGCCTTTATATTCTTTACAATCCTGGTTTAATTAAATAGTACCAGTGCAGTATATAATAAAAACAACTATAGTCATCTTTAAATATGCTGCCTAATCTATGCAGGTCCACATTTACAGTCTAATTTCATAAGTATTTATTTATATTCATTCTGCACTTACTTCCAACACTCAGTTTGGTTCTCCACTTAACATACACCATTAAAATTAATTCTCATTCAGTGTAAAAATCTCACTATAATTTTGAGAGCATCAAGTTTTAATTAAAACATGATAATTATGATATGTATATTTTAATGTCCCTAATCGAGCAACATCAATTTCAAACTCTTAAAGATTGCGCAAATTCTGTTATATTAAGTGCCCCGATATCTGACTATAACCAATTTTGTCAGTGAAAATAGTCTGAAACAAAGTCACAGCTGAGCCGCATCAGCTGTGTTTTGTTTATGAATGAACGTGCGTTTTTAAACAAATGAGTCACTGATTCAGTTACACATTCAGTCGCTTGCTTCATTCCCAAATTAATGATTCGGTGATAAAATGAGTGACTTACTGCCATCTGCTGACAGTTAGTTTCATTTTTAAAGTTTTGTTTTCATTTTATCTTTTATTTTATTTAAATCATTTTATATTTCTATATTCAGAATGTTGTCTTTGACATTTTTGTATTATTTTGTATTATTAACATTTATCTCAACATGAATTGTATGTATGCTGAATTTTTAAATCATTATACTGAACGTTTAAATCATTATCTGCTTCAAAATGATGTTAACGAAATAGTTGAAACATGCATTTAGCCTCTACGAATAAAAACACTATAACAAAAGAGCATAAACAGTGATTAACTGTAAGGCAAATTATATGTATAACCATAAATATTTATTCAGATTTCAGAATGAGCATTTTGTCATTTGTAAACATGGTGAACGTCCAATGTTCATCTGATGTTCGTGCCTGTATATGAACGTAACTTTTTAATAAGCAGAGGAAATTCCTTAGGACGTTTGCGTTGTGAGAATGTACAGCGAGACGTCAGATACGAAAACGCTGACTTAAGTGATGTTTTCTCATTAATATCATATAATTTCCTATTAATTCAATAGAATGTTTGCGAGTACTAGGGAATAGCAATGTGGCGACGCAGTGGCTTCACTTCTGTGACGTCACAGCCTCAGTTCAAGGAAAAGTGTATCCCCACAGTATATCTGTCAATCTGTCAGAATCAATCATGCAAATCTAATTAAAAGGAATGAGGTATAATAACAATATTTCTAATCATATTCAAATATTTTAACAATATTCAAGACGAATAAAACCAAATACAAAGAAAGAAATGAATAATGTATTACTGCCCCCTACTGGATTGTGAAACTATGATAAAATTGGATCCACGTAACCTGTGCAGTGTTGCCCAGCTCCTGAACTTAATCTACATTCAGATATGAAAAGCACGAGTTTTGCATAAGCAACTGATCGACAGTGATTTTGAGACGCAGGATGGTGAGTTTAACTGGAAGTTATTTAACATAACAACAGACTTTTATGTATGTTCTATTTTAAACCCTAAATATGACAGAAATTAGAAGAGTAGCCTACAAACCGAGTCTCTGAAGACACTTTGCATTGAACTGCATGCTTCAGTACACTGGAGGTCTTTATAGATCTGTGAGTTTTTGATTTTATGACTGACAGCTCATAACAGATCATAAAGCACTCGATGACTTTAACAACCTTCATTATATCATACAGAAATTCATATCATTGGTCAAGTCTTTAGTTGTCATTGTGTCTATTTAAATGTAAAAAAAAAAAAAAAAAAACCTTAGTCCTTAGCCTGGCAGACATAATTAGGCTAAGTGTGAGACTTTTAAATGTGCTCATCAACTTTATATTATTCTGTTTTCTGTGTCTTTCTTCAGGTTCTGGTACCAATCAGATTCCTGGAGAAGCTCCTTCACTCCTGAACTACTACACATCAGAAAGAGCTTAAGGTGTTTCTACAGTGGCAGTGTAAGTGGAAACCACATGGATTTTACTCTGACCATCACTGGAGTCCAGCCTGAAGATTCAGGAGTTTATTACTGATAGAGTCTACATGGCATCCCAGACTTGGTGTTCACACAGTGTAAAATCATCATACAAAAACCTCCTTAGGTGAGACTGCAATTCTGCAGCTATGATCTTCTACAGATGTTGATGTTGAAGATCATTACTCACCTCGCTGACAAACACGCATGTACACACAGAGATTCTTTAATGCTTCTCAGCTGTTGATGTTTATTATTAGCACACTCCACATTCTACATATGTTATTAATACCAAACACCAGAATGTTTCAAATAGGTTTCCACTTGAACTACAATCCATCCAAACTTGATGAAAGCAAACTCACCATGGCGAAGCAACTCCTCAAATTCATGCTTTAACTAACAATATGAATAGTCCAGTTCAGTGTGAAATAAGCCAGAATCCCTTTTGTATTATTTTCTTGTGATGTTGATATTCAACTCCATTCATATGAATGAAAAAAAACATTTAAACTAATAAAATGTAAAGAAAATTAATAAAACACAAAAAAATTAAAAATGGACAAATTAATACAAATTAATGATTCAAAAAGCTTTTATTTGGCAAAAATAAAAACATTAAAATAACTCATAATAAAACTCATCATACGTGTTAAAGAAGGCTTAAAGAAAGTACACAATGTTGTTTGTCCATTAGCCCATTGGTTCTTTGAGTATAAATTAATAATTATGCATGCCGGTAATCTATTTCTGTGTGTACTTCACTGGTCATTATCGCACTGCTGTGTGTTGAGGCTTTTGGTCATTGCATTGTGGGACGGGTGAGTGGCTTTACAGCTGACGGTTTTTACTCTGCTCCACTCACTCTCAGTGAGGCTCAGGCTGCTGCTCCAGCTGTACAGTCCATCCTTCTGCAGCTGACTGGGACTCAGATTGACACCAGAGCTCCTGCCGCAGCCGTTCACCTTCCAGCTCAGCTTCCAGTCAGAGGGGAATCTGCACTCAAAAAAATGGTTTTGTGCCACTGTTCATTTTACCCAGGTATTTATTGTTAAAGCAACACAAGTGTATTTCTTTTTCCACCAAAACACTATTGTATTGTGCTCTATTAATTTTAACTGTTTAAGTGTCGATTTTACTTGATTATCAATCGTTAAACTAACGTAAACGGTTTAATTTCGCCGTTCAAAAAACCGGATATGACGTTTCCAACGCATTTTATGAAGACGGCGCGAAGGAGGTGAATCATGGCGTCGGAGCTAGAAGTACCAGTCAGGTAAGAAAATCTAAAGACTTCTTTGTGTTAAGTCAAAAACTTTAATTTCTGTAAGTGTTTTAGTATGCTTTTAGTGTTGTTTTGCAGACGAGTTTAACGGGTATATTGCGCCGTTAATAGATGATTTCGTGCGGTTGGGATGTGAACGCGCATATGGACTGTAGTGTATTTGTACGTGTGCTTGTGGAACAGAGGATGCGGCGAATTATTAAAATTCAAAGTGCTTTTCGTCTTATTAATGATATATAGGCAGTTAAATAAAACCTTCCTGTGCTCTCTCTAGGCTATTCAAGTCCCAGTAAAATTACCGTTAGCTAAAGCACGAAAGCAAGTACAAACAATGCCACATTCGACTGCTGCATACTTTTAACATTTTATCTGCTATTCGTTTTTATAACAGCATACATCTGATCACTGGTTTCTTCATCACTGCCTAATTTTGGCGAAATGAAGGAATGTCACAACTTTACTGACGGAGAAAAAAAGTTTTGGCTAAGGTAAGTGAACCGCTGTATTGCCTTTTCATCCTTTATAAACAAAAGTAATAAGGGTATTTTGCATTTTCTGTTTTAGAGGAATGCACGCAGTTGTAAATGTGAACTGGTGGATGGTTATAAGAAGCTGATGTGTCTTCTAGAAATCTAAACAAGTAAAACACTAAGATATATTGATATGTTATATGTTAATACATTTATGTATGCATGTATTTGTGTGTGTGTATATATGAAGAGTTCATGTATTTATTTGTATATATTAAGAGTTAATTTGCAAGAACAGATAACTCTGTTTTTGTTTTTGTTTTTTAAATAATTATTCTGCATTCCAAGTAATATCAATCAAACTGGTTGGTTGGTTTATTTTGAATGAATATTAATAGCTCAAAAATACAGCTAACTAACACAATAAAACACAAAAAACAAACAAACAAAAAAAACAACAACACACACATACAATAAAAAACATGTTTTATGAATATTAATAAAAACTGATTTATTTGTTTTTGCAAATGAACTCTTCATATGTATATGTTTGTGTGTGTGTGTGTGTGTGTGTGTGTGTGTGTGTGTGTATTTAATGGGTACTTTTGACTCATTCCTTTTCTTAAAAATGGTTTGAAGGCAGAAATGTGATGTTTATCATTTTATAAACTTAATGTTTTTGTGAAAAGCTGTGCCTGAACTATAAATCATGCTTTTTACAGTCATTTTATGACTTTAAATATGCTCCAGATCATGTCCACCCTTTTGGAATAATATACATGACAATAATCACACAAATTTTTTGATCACTGAATTTGTCTTTGCTGTTAAACTATATATGGGTGCTCTTGTAACAAATTGTACTTCATGTGTTTACAGATTTGTGCAGAATATGAGACAGACAGAATAACCATAGGTCCATTAGTGTCAGCTGTCTTTGCCAATGGGTGGATCGACACTGCAAAACTTATGAAGATGATTGCAAACCGAAGAAGAGACCTTGGACAAAGCATTAAACCCTCTTGGTCCCCACTACACAGGTAAGAACAGCTACACTCAACAAAAACTTTTGTAATCATGTTAAAGGGGTCATCAGATGCTGTTGATATGATTCTTCAGAGTCTTAATGAGAAGTCCATAGCATACTTTTGTTAAAATTTCTCAGTGGTAGTGTAAAAAACACCCATTTTACCATATCAAAATCAGCCCTTTTCAGAGTGGGCCATTCTGTTGCATGTTCCTTTAAATACAATAATGGTGGTCAGACTGTTCTCAGCTCTCACTCGGCTCATTTAGGGCAGGTCTAAGATAAGACGGTCATGTAAATCAACTATTGTGGGAGCGGCCTTGATCGGTGTGACATCACACCAACTAGAAGCTGAGAATGACCTGATTTGAAAAAGGGCATATTACTTATAATGATTAAAAAATACCACTGGGTGGATTTTTATCATCATAGGGTGGTTGTGTACACATACTGTCAACATGCATATATGTTCAAACAACATGTAAAAGTGAGTTTTGGATCAGATGACCCCTTTAAAACATTGCCTCACCAGTCACTGAGTTTTAGGGTTATGGTCATAGGCATTAACAAAAAAGACAGATGTAATAAGAATTGGGTTATTAATATAGTAAATATAACATATATGGTATTACTGTAAACTGACAGATATTGCGAATACATTAGCTTCCCAAAAACAATACATTCTAAAGCAAGGCAGGCGTGTCAAACCTGCTCTTGGAGAGCCAGTGTTCTGGAGTTTAGCTCCAACACCCCTGCCTGGAACTTTTAGTAAGACTTTGATTAGCAAACCTGTAAGACCTTCATTCATCTTCAAAATACAAATTAAGATATTTTTGATAAAATCAGAGAGCTTTCTGACCCTGCATAGACACCAACACAACAGAAATATTCCCAAGCCCCGAAACGTAGTAAGGACTTTGATATAATAGTCCATGTGACATCAGTGGTTCAACCATAATTTTACAAAGCTACAAGAATACTTTTTATGGGTAAAGAAAACAAAAATGACTACTTTATTTAACAATTCTTCTCCTCCAAATCACGTATTTTGCCATTATGGAGGGTATAACGATGTATGCACATTGCTTTCCTCTGCAAGCAAACAAGGCCCAGCGCATACATGTTCTACGTCAGAAGAATCACACGCATGCGTTATGCGAAGAGGTACTCTCGATAATGGCAGAAGACGCAATTTGGAGAAGAATTGTTGAGTAAAGTCAATATTTTTGTTTTCTTTGCACACAAAAAGTATTCTCACTGCTTTGTAAAATTATGGTTGAACCACTGATTTTTACAGTTTTACTGGTGTCCTTACTACGTTTCTGGGTCTGGGAGCATTACTGTCTATGCCGGGTCAGAAAGCTCTCAGATTTCATCAAAAATATCTTTATTTGTTTTCTGAAGATGAATGAAGGTCTTGTGGGTTTGGAACGACATGAGGGTGAGTAATTAATGACAGAATTTTCATTTTTGGGTGAACTATCCCTTTAATTGGTAATATTGCTAAACTCTGCAGGACAGTGACTTTCTGTGCTGATCTGGTCCAGTACTGTTATAGTTTTATTTTCCACTGTAATGTTAGTTAGAATTCTATCTGAACTGCTTGTCTGTATTTCCCGTAAGGAAATGATCAGACAGAATAATAATGACATTTTTCAAATGTGTTTTTTTTTTTTTTTTTTTTTTTTTTTTAGAAAAATGTAAAGGCTAAATCTCATGAATTTTGTTGTTGTCTGCATCTTTAGACTAATGACGTTGAAGTACCCAAATGAAGACACTAGCAGTGTTATTATGGAGTATATGGTAAGTTGTTTTATTTATTAATTTATTTATTTATTGGTATTTTCAAGGATGATAAATGCTAAGGTAAATTTAATACGCAAGAATTTGAGTACACCATTCTTTTCAATATCCTCTCTAGGATACAGACGTTGGCAGCACTCAGGAGGTGATCCAGAGGAATCATGGGAATCTATGTCATACGATTTGAAGGTGCAGACATTGAAGACAGCCCAGCAGATGTTGGAATGTTGGAAGATAAAGTTCTTCAGGACCTTAGCAGTAAACCCTATGAAAAAACATGTTGCTGGGACTGAAATAGGGACTAAACTTGAACTCCTGAAATCAGGTACATATTTGGAGTAGTGCAGAAGTTATTTCTGGAGCCAGTTCCTGTTCCTGGATTAAGGTTTGATTGGTTACCTTTATATGCCAATTAGAAAATGACAGTAGTTTAATATTTCTGTAATTTTGTAATGTGGTTGTAACTGTAATTGTTGCTCTTGTTTAACAAATACACTTGATCATTTGTGACATCTTGTCTTTTGTGATTCATTGCAAAATAATCACACAAAAAATGCTTTGTTGAAGGGAGTAACTTTAACTTGAAATCATTTAGTTAAAGTAACTAGAACCAATTGGATGGAACCACTGTCCATAATTTAAATGAGTTGTCTGAAACAAACCTCCTTATGTTGATAAAGTGAAACATATTTGGCCAGTTTTTCATAAACCAAAACATGTTCACTAAACTTAACCGGTTTAAGTTACAGGGAAGTGAATAAATTGAGTTGGTTGGACATTACTATTTCACATAAATTCTTCCTCATTCGGCTGTGTTGTCACAGCACAAAGAGTTTGCATAGATTCAAAAAATTCCATTCATGTTCATCAAAAACAATTTGGTTGTGTGGAACCACTGTCCACAATTCAATTAAGTAGGTTTAAAGAATCATTTTTTTGAGTGTGTAGCCTTACCCTGCTGCAGCTCATCTCTGGAGGGTGTGAGAGAGGTACGAGTCGCAGCTAGAGAGAGAGAGAGATGAAAATTGTGAACTATCAGTCTTCTGAACCCCCCCAGCTCTATCAGTCATTCTGAGTGTCTTTCACTTCCCTTTAAGAGATTCAGAGTTAATCAAGCAGATCTGAGTACAGTCCATAAAAACACATTTACTGACTCATATTTTGACTCAGATTTTTGATAATCAGTAATCATTATAATATATGGTAACACTTTGCAATAAGGTTTCATTTGTTAACCTTAGAAAACTATAGTTAACACAAACTAACATTGAAATAATACTACAAAAGCATTTAATAATCTTAGTTAATGTTAATTTCAACATAAAATGAAATTAAAAAAAAGTTTTGTAGAACAAATTTATTTAATGGATCTGCACTAACATGAACTAACAATCAACAGTTATTTTTATTAGCTAACATTAATAAAGATTAATGATTGCCATATCAAGTGTATTGCTCATTGTTAGTTGGCTAATGCATTAGGTTAGTGTTAAAAAACAAAATGTATAACTGTATCAGACTAATATGTACATTCTGTTTTTAAATGTATAGTTCTCAGATTCTGATTTGTAATAACATGCTCAGACTTTAAAAAGAAAATTATTTTGTGTTTTATTCAATAAATATTTCTCAGAAAGATTTAGTGTTTTGTTTCTATATTTAAAATATCCAAAAGAAAAAAAAAACATTAAACAATCATTAAACATTTAGGTTTATGATTTTATATAGATTTAAATATATTTAGATTTTTATATTTGTTTACTTTCCAAATATAGAGTAATGGAACTGACATCTTAAACATGAGTAACATATATTTCTCATGTGGGGGAAAAAAAAAAAAAAAATCAAGAGTATACTAACAATTATAATAATAATGTTAATAAATAAAATGCTGCAAAATGTATTTTTATTGATTTTAAGGTAAATTCCAGGATGCATCTGAGTGTGTTTTGCATATTAACTGAACACTGCACTTAAAACTCCACTGATGATTATTAGTGTGTGACACTGATACACACACAGACACACACACTTAAGAAACAATGATTTCTCTCCATAATGCTGTGGACATTTGCTCAAGGTACAAAAATATTTTTACATTATGGAAAAAAAAAAAAAAAAAAAACTTGTGGAATTTATTGTTCAAAAGTTTGAATTTGTACGTTGCTTTTGTGCTTTTTAACTCTTTTATAGCAGATGTAAATATCTCTTTACTTGTATTTTGCAGTACTGAAGTAATAT
>NW_026128417.1:0-9430 GCF_022985175.1 Labeo rohita
CCGGAGGCGGCAGAGGGGGCGAGGTCCTGGCCGGGGCCTGGCTTGCGTGTTCCACTGCTGCTGCACCCAGGGTCCGTGGTGTCCCGGCACCGGAGTGAAGGACATCTGGGAAGATCGCGTCCAGGGTGCACGGGACCTGTGGAGAGAAGCACACGGAGTAGAGGTGGTCAGAGTGTTAGTATCGCGCTGTATAACGTTACTCACCCGGGAGGATTCCAGAGCGGCTCTCCGCTCTCTCAGCTCGGTCTGCCTCCCCAACAGCTCCTGAATCTGCTTCTCCGCGGCCTCCAGCTCGAGCTGCAACGAGTGCAGCTCGAATGTGTCCTCACCTGCACTCAAAGGTGGACACAAATTCGGTAACATTAAAGCAGGTAACAGTGAGTAAACAATGGTAATGTGTGTAAATAGTGTGTAAACAATGCAAGCAAGATTAGCAGCAACCACGCTGGTGCTGCTAACGGGCTATAACGGGTGGCGAACGTCGGTCCTGGAGGGCCGCAGCCCTGCATAGTTTTGCTTCAACCCTAATCAAACGCACCTGAACGAGCTAATTAAGGTCTGAAGGGTTACTAGAAAACTACAGGCAGGTGAGTTTTAATTAGGGTTGGAGCTGAACTCTGCAGGGCTGCGGCTCTCCAGGACCAGAGTTCGCCACCCCTGGGCTATAAGCTAGCAACTCGGGAAATCAAAACAAAACTAGTGATAACAAAGCAATCTGGATGTTTTAGTTGTAAAATACAACAGGGGGTATATTCACACGTTATAAGAAACGCAAATGATGGTGTATAAAATTGAATTTAGATTGAAAAATAGACAATAAGAAATTAACTTGCCGGAGCTCAAACTCTAAGCGTGCGACCGCAACAAACGGGAAGTGACGTTTTAAGTGGCGGTAATACACTTTTAAAGCTGGTAGTCAACCACCAATCAAATCAAAAAAGGAAGACGAAGAAGAAGAAGTAGTTTGCCATCATACATCCCGTAGAAGATCATTCCTCTATTTTAAGCTAATGTTTTGGCGGAAGTGGGGGATAATGGCGGAAGTTTGAAAGAGAAGCCGGAAAGGAATGACGGTGAGGCACAACTGCTCCGTGAATGGACCAGAGAGGGGGGTGGGGGGGAACACAAGAAAAGGAGTGATGTAGAAGAGTCTGATGAAAAAAGTAAAGATAGTATAAAATCTTAAGGTTTGGAGATCAGTTTGGGGTAAGCAAAATTAATCTATTGAAATTGACAAGATCATAAATAGAGAAATAGGAAACACTGATTTTGCTAAAGTCCTCCCTGATGGAAACTTGCTAGTTGGATGTAATAAAGAAGTACAAACAAATAAAGCTCTCAAACTGAAGGAAATGGGAGAGATTACAGTTGGCAGCACAAACAGAGTTGGAGATAACAGTAAAAGTAGGTGCCGAAAAGGGATCATTTTTGGTGTTCCCCTTAATATAGGCATGGATGAGTTTAAAGGTAACCTAAAGGGAGGGAAGATAGTAAATGCGCAAAGGATAAAATCAGGTGCAGATGGAAACAGAAGAGACACTGAAACAGTAGTAATAGAATGTCAAGGGAATTAAATTCCAAAGAGAGTAATGTTGGGTGTGATGAGCTACATTGTAAGAGAGTATATACCAGGACCAGTGAGATGTTTTAAATGCCAAAGATTTGGGCATGTTGCTACAAGATGTAGGGAGCAGTGTAGATGTGCTCGTTGTGGTGGAAACCATGAATATGGCATGTATGAGGTATGAGGAAGTATGAGGAAGAAGTACAACCGAAGTGTTGCAACTGTGGAGAGGCACATAGTGCAGGATTCAGAGGTTGTGAAGTATTGAAAATGGAAATGGAGATTCAGAAAAGGAGGGTAGAGAAGAAGTTATATGCAGAGGCGGCAAAACCGTTAGTGAAAAAATTAGTGACATTTATAGCAGGAGTTATAAATAGTACAGCTGGGATTGAATCAAAAACACAAAAGACACAGTTAGTTGTTATAGCAGCAATACGTCATCTTGGAATGACAGGCTTGACTTGGGAAGAAGTCAGAGATGAACTTAAGATAAGATCACATCAAGAAACATGTGGATAATACTTGTAGATGATAACAATAATTCAATGGAATGCAAGATCTCTGATAGCAAACGGCCAGGAATTCAAGCATTTTATTGAAGAATTAAGTATAAAACCGGATGTAATATGCGTTCAAGAAACTTGGCTGAAACATTCTTTAGATTTTGTTCTACAAGGGTATAGTATAATACGGGATGATAGGGAAGAAGGGAATGGTGGTGGGTGTGCAACATTTATTAAACAAGAAATATCATATAGAATTCTGGGAAAAGAAGGGATCAAGAATATATTGCTGTCAGGGTAGAGGTCAGGTGATAGTTATTATAAATAAAGATGTTGACATCTTTAATGGAAAAGTATGTGCAGTAATATTAGAAGCAGCATTAGAATTAATTTGTAATGCAAATAAAAAATGTTCATCTCCAGGAAAGGATCAGGTTGGATATATAATGATGAGACATTTTATTGATAGGGCTATGGGAAAAATTTTTGAATTATATAATAGAGTATGGGAGGAAGGTAGACTTCTGAAAGCTTGGAAGGAAGCAATTTTATTATACCCTTTTATTAAACCCTTTTATTATAGACCAATAGCTCCTATGTCGAATGCTTGTAAAATTACGGAAAGGATGATTACAGAAAGGTTAACTTATTTAGTGGAAAAAAGAGGATTAATATCGAACTATCAAAGTGGTTTTAAAAAAGGAAGAGGAACAATGGTGTAATGTCACGCCAGCAGAGGGAGCCCTTGCTCATGGACTGTCTGTTACCACTCCCTCTGCTGCTTCTATGGTTACTTCCTGTTTGGCAGCCATATAAGGAGGGCCATGCCAAACAGGACTTTGTGAAGTATTGTTTTGCCTGTGTGGACTCCACCAAGTGTTTTCCCTGATTTCATTGCCTTGTTTTTGTTATTTCCACGGTTTGGTTTCTTTGTCATAGTTTAGCCTTGTTTTTTGCCATAGTCTTGTTTTGCTTCATTGCCATAGCTTTTGCCTAGTTTCATAGCCTTGTTTATTTTGTTACTTTGGACTGCTCACCGGTATTTGGACTCATTGCCTGTTTTACTGGATTACGCTTTTGTCTTGCCTTCGTATTACTGTTTGTTTGGAGATCGACCCTGCCTGTCTTGACTACTGAAATGTAATGAAATTCAAAAAGCACAGCTAAATAAAGAATCAGCATTAGCAGTATTTTTGGATGTCGAGAAGGATTATGATATGATGTGGAGAAAATGACTTTTGATCAAATTAAAAATGGTACATGTAGGAGGTAGAGTATACAACTGGATTAAAGATTTTTTGGCAAACAGAAGTATCCAGGTAAGAATAGGGAATGAAGTATCAAGTACATTCCAGATAGAAAATGGAACTCCACAAGGAAGTGTAATAAGTCCTCTGTTGTTTTCCATAATGATCAATGATGTTTTTAATAAAATAGAACCAGATCTCTGTTTGCAGATGACGGGGCTCTCTGGAAAAGGGGAGGTAATATTTTATATATTAATAGCAATTAGGAAAACAGAAGAATGGGGTATGACTAGGGATTTAAATTCTCAGTGGAGGAAACTAAAACAGTAATTTTCTCTAGGAAGAAGGTTGTCCCAGAAGTGAGTTTGAAGTTGTATGAGAAATCACTGGAAAGGGTGAAGGTATTTAAGTTTTTAGGTATTTATTTTGATGCAAAACTTACATGGTCTGAACATATAAATAAAATAGTTGAAGAATGTCAGAAGGTGCGAGATGTGTAAGTGGAGAGGTTTTTCTTCATTAAAAACAATTTATGTAGCACTGATCCGGTCTGTGTTTGATTATGGTTGTGTGGTATATGGTTCTGCCTCAAAAAAACTGTTAGAAAAACTAAATTTCAAGCTCAAGCAATGAGACAGTATTGTGGAGCAGTAAAGACTACACCCATACCAGCTTTGCAAGTCTTGGCAGGAGAGATGCCACTAGAAATTAGAAGGAAACAATGATCAGTTACTGGGCTAACCTCCAGGGGCATAAAGGTGAACATCCTACAAAAGGAGTCTTACAAAACTTTTGGGAACAAAATGAAAAATGTAGAACAAGTTTTGGGTGGAGTAGTAAAATATATGCAGAAGAATTACAAGTAAATAACATCAAGATAAGTCCAACAGTGGTCATTCAGGAATATGAACCATGGGTTTATGTAACACCTCAAGTTGCTTTACATCTGTTGGAGATTTAAAAAAAAAAAAAAAAAAACCCGATAGAGAAGTTGACTTGTCATCTGCATTTTCAATATATATCAGAATCCAACATCCCCGACATATACAAGTGTATACTGACGGCTCTAAAGATCCAGAACGTCAAACTACTGGGGCTGCTTTTTTAGTCCAATACAGTGGGAATCAGTGGATCAGTAAAGTAAAGCGAACTTCAAATTATTTGGCAGTTTATACTGTAAAAATGATAGGAATGGGTAGAGGAACACAAACTTGACAAACCACACTGTAATAATTTCCCTGTAAAAAAAAAAAAAAAAAAAAAGTAATCTACTGGCAGCTGTGGTTGCCAGCATTACACTGTAAAAATACAGTGTGCAACTGTTTTTGAAATTAACAGCAAAATGCTGTTTTGTCATCTACAGTATACAACTGTGATTTAGCAGCATATATCTGTTAAATTATATACTACTCATAACTCCATGATCTCAATTTTCGATGCATATTATACACTGCATTTTCTACTTGACTGTTACAAAAGAGAACAAAGTCAAGTTGTTTTGTTATTTTATTCTGATATAACACTAGATAAACTTTTACAAAATTCCATAAAACAGGCATGCATACAAACATACAAACATGCATAAAGTCTTTATTTGTTCATAAAATACAAATGTACTCTCAAATCAGGCTTCAGTGAACACCAGCTAATGTTTTATTATTGTTTTTTTTTATTATTTATTTATTTATTTTTTTAGAAAGTCCTACTGGTTTGGGACAGCATAAGGTTGAGTTAAGATACTTCAGGACTGATGCTCTTCTTCATCGTCTTTGGTCTTCTTCTGCAGTTTTTCCAGTTATTTTAGACACCTCTTTTCTCCATGCAGCTTTGATCCTCTTTTCTGGATTTATTCCAAGAAAGTATCTGAAAAATAAGAGGAGAAAGGCTTCAGAACATATTCTTGTGTATAATTTGATTTGATCAAATTAAACTTTCTAACTAAAAACTAGTCGATAATCAAAAGAAGTCGTGGTAACGCTTTAGATTACAACCCGCAAAGAACTACGTAAGTAAACTGAATTTACGGTGTATGTTTCTGCAATTATAGTGTACCTACAAAGTACGTACATGTAGGTATAAGGATACAATATGTTATATTTGGGTAATAAGGGGATAACAAACCAGATATTCAACCTGCAAAGAACTACATAAATATACTGAATTTACGGTGTACGTTTCTGTAATTATAGTGTACCTATTAGTACGTATGTGTAGGTATACGGGAACAATAGGCTATGTTACGTTTTGGTAATTCGGAGGTAACAACCAGAAATACAACCTGCAAAGAACTGCGTAAATAAACTGAAGTTACAGTGAATGTTTCGTATTTATATTGTACCTACGTGTAAGTATAAGGGAGCAATTAATATGTTACGTTTGGGTAATAACGGGGTAGCAAACAGATATACAAATAATTAAAACTAATTTATAATGGATTAATTTAAAAAACTTAACAGGTACCTGTTCTATTAAATCGTAAGTTTGGTGTATCTATACGTAAGCTTTTTAAAATTACTGGGAAATTATACTCTTGTTCCATGTAGTTACAGGGTAATTTTGCCATCTGCGGGCTGTAAATTAAAGTGGCGACTGTTCCCCTCTTGTTCAAGGAAGTTACAGGATAGGTGCAATACATAAACACACAATCTGTGTTTTTTAATATTTTTTATAGTCGCTAATCCCACTTCTACCTCTAAACCTAACGTTAACTATGACTGAACAGTAATAAAAATATAAAAAACAGGAAAGTGCAATCACAATCATTTATTTATTGAAAAAATGTCAACAGCCATACAAAAAAGTAATTCAAATAACGATGCGTTTGCAGCCGCAGTGCTCTCTGGCGGAATACAGTAGGTTTGAGGTGCAGTAGGATGAGAGCAGAATTTAAATTGTTAATCGCTGAAAATATTATCCAGATTATTGTCTTGATCCACTCCTCGAAGGCACCCGCGCGTCCAACACGTCTCACCAGAAACACGGCATGTCGTAATCTGTGACGAATGCAGGCGAGAGCCAATGAACGTCCGATTTTCCTGTCGCAAAATGCACTTTAGCACGGGTTTACGGCTGTTGCTGCTGGACTCGCTGCTAGAGATGGAGATGAAGATCGCCGGACAAAGCCTTGAATGTGGTTCTGGTCCTCGCAAATCGTATGGATTCTGAAGATCTGGGTTACAGCACACAAATAAAATTGTTTAATTTGTAATTATGATGCGTGTTCGGTGTATTTTATGGTTCTATTGTTAGTCACAGCATGTTAGAGAAAACGCCTTTGTGTTCCACCACAAACGAAGTTAATACTACATGAATGATTAAACGATTGCAGAAATATTATTTATTTTAAGGGTTTAACGTGTAGTCATGATAACATTATGTAGACCTATTCTTGGAAACGAGCTGGCAACAGAAATCACACAGAACAGAATGAAATGTTATAATTTCATATTACGTAAACGTTAAATGTTTAGATGATGTAAATATGTCAGTATTGTACATTTATTGTCTGTAAAATGTAAATAAATGTACATTTTGTAGAACCACATTTTACGTCGCGTTGTTATTGTATTTGTTATTGTTATTGTTGGTATTGTACCCTGTAACTTCCTTGAACAAGGGGGAACAATCGCCACTTTAATTTACAGCCCGCAGATGGCAAAATTACCCTGTAACTACATGGAACAAGAGTATAATTTCCCAGTAATGGCTTGAGAAAGCCGGACCAGAAAGTTTGAAAAAGTTTGAAAAGTTTAAAAAGTTTGAAAAGTTTGAAAAGTTTAAAAAGTTAAGAAGTTTAAAAAGTTTAAATAGTTTAAGAAGTTTAAGAAGTTTTACGTTTGGATGGTTTTCAGTCTGAAATATTTAGAAGTTTTAAAGTTTGAATGTAGTCTGTCAGATAGATAGATATTATTGATAGTATTGGTCAGATTATCAATCGACAGAAAGATAGATGATTCTAACATTATTACCAAGTTACTAGCATGTTGCTAGTCTGTTTCTAGCAGGATTAGCAAGTTGTTAGCATGTTTTTAACATGTTTTAACATAATTAGAAAGTTTCTAGCATGATTGGCATGTCTTTAGCATGTTTCTAGCATGACTAACAAAGTTGCTAGCATGTTTCTAACATGATTAGCATGTCATTAGCATTTTTGTAGTTTAGCATTTAGCATGTTTCTAGCATGTTTCTAGCATGTTTAACAAAGTTGCTAGCATGTTTCTAACATGATTATTGATTAGCATGTTGCTAGCATGTTTCTAGCATGATTAGCATGTTGCTAGCATGTTTCTAGCATGATTAGCAAAGTTGCTAGCATGTTTCATGTTTCTAGCATGATTAGCATGTTGCTAGCATGTTTCTATGATTAGCATGTTGCTAGCATGTTTCTAGCATGATTAGCAAAGTCGCTAGCATGTTTCTAGCATGATTAGCATGTCGCTTTCTAGCATGAGCATGATGCTAGCATGTTTCTAGCATGACTAGCATGTCGCTAACATGTCACTAGCATGACTAGCAAGTCGCTAGCATGTTTCTAGCATGATTAGCAAAGTTGCTAGCATGTTTCTAACATGATTAGCAAAGTTGCTAGCATGTTTCTAGCATGACTAGCATGTCGTTAGCATGTTTCTAACATGATTAGCAAAGTTGCTAGCATGTTTCTAGCATGACTAGCATGTCGCTAGCATGTTTCTAGCATGATTAGCATGTCGCTAGCATGTTTCTAGCATTATTAGCAAAGTGTTTCTAGCATGATTAGCATGTTTCTAGCATGACTAGCATGATTAGCATGTCACTAGCATGTTTCTAGCATGATTAACAAAGTTGCTAGCATGTTTCTAGCATGACTAGCATATCGCTAGCATGTTTCTAACATGACTAGCATGTCACTAGCATGTTTCTAGCATGATTAAAAAAGTTGCTAGCATGTTTCTAGCATGACTAGCATGTCGCTAGCATGTTTTTTAGCATGACTAGCATGTTGTTAGCATGTTTCTAACATAATTAGCATGTCGACAGCATCTTTCTAGCATGACTAGCATGTCACTAGCATGTTTCTAACATGATTAGCAAAGTTGCTAGCATGTTTCTAGTATGATTAACAAACTTGCTAGCATGTTTCTAGCATGATTAGCAAAGTTGTTAGCATGATTAACAAGTTGCTAGCATGTTTCTAGCATGATGAGCAAGTTGCTAGCATTTTTCTAGCATGATTAGCAAAGTTGCTAGCGTGTAGATAGATAGTAATGGTTTGATGATAGATAGATAGATAGATAGATAGATAGATAGATAGATAGATAGATAGATAGATAGATAGATAGATAGATAGATAGATAGATAGATAGATTGATAGATAGATAGATAGATAGATAGATAGATAGATAGATAGATAGATAGATAGATAGATAGATAGATAGTAATAGATGATGATAGATAGATAGATAGATAGATAGATTGATATAGATAGATAGATAGATAGATAGATAGATAGATAGATTGATAGATAGATAGATAGATAGATAGATAGATAGATAGATAGATAGATAGATAGATAGATAGATAGATAGATAGATAGATAGATAGATAGATAGATAGATAGATAGATATAGATAGATAGATAGATAGATAGATAGATAGATAGATAGTAATAGTTTGATGATAGATAGATAGTAATAGTTTGATGATAGATAGATAGATAGATAGATAGATAGATAGTAATAGTTTGATGATGGATAGATAGATATTAATAGTTTGATGATAGATAGATAGATAGATAGATAGTAGGGTTTGAAGATAGATAGATAGATAGATAGATGAGTTTGAATGAGTTTGAATGGATTAGAAATACAGTACATAGAAGGGTAGTTTGATTGAGGCTCAAAGGATTCTGGGAGTTTTGACAGTTGAAATTTGAAAAGTGTTGGCTCATTTGAACATTCCGTCAATGTAAGTCTATGGGATTTTTCCCAGTTTTAAACGTCATTTTTAGGAAAACCGTAAGTCCGATCAGTTAGAAAAGATATAGCACACCCGGCCAGATCAGTCTGAAGATCTGGACTGAGTTTGGAGTTTGTAGAGTTAAAGCTGTAGGAGGAGTTAGAGTCAGAAATTTTAGTCTC